>NC_051164.1:46292241-46492240 GCF_013339745.2 Dermacentor silvarum
CACAGACGCTTATGTTATCTGATTGTGTGACCGATGCGAATTGTCTAGAACTTTATGGAAGACACGCGGGCATCAGGGATTAATCTGGAACCTTCGATGACTCAGGTATAAAAGCCGACGCGTTTCGCCGCTGATCAGATTCCGACGATCGCCGACTGTGTTCGCCGCTATCGTTGTGCTTCAAGTGTAACTTGCTTTTGTGGGCACAGGTTCGCCCAATAAAGAATCAGTTTCGTCATTCCCAGTTTTACGACTGTTTGCTTCATCGTCACTACTACGTGACAATATAAATAAGGTCGGAACTTAGTCAGAGCCCAGATGATGGCTAAGCATTCTTTTTCTGTCACACTGTAATTTGTCTCAGCTTTCGTAAGTGTGCGACTTGCATAGGCGACGACATATTCAGGAAACCCTTGTTTGCGTTGGGCAAGAACAGCGCCGAGGCCAATCCCGCTGGCATCTGTATGCACCTCAGTAGGAGCTGTCGGATCGTAGTGGCGCAAAATTGGCGGGGAGCTGAGCAGATGACGCAGCTTTGTGAAGGCCTCGTCGCACTGGGACGACCACGAAGTGAGGGGCCCGTTGCGTGTAAGCAGTTTCGTCAGGGGTGAGATGATGGCGGCGAAATTGCGAATAAAGCATCTGAAGTAAGAACACAGACCTATGAAACTCCGCAATTCTTTGGCGAATGTTGGCTTAGGGAATTCGGCGACGGCCCGAAGCTTGGCTGGATCGGGGAGTATCCCATCCTTGGACTGCGACGATTAGTTTTCCTTGTCCCGAGTTACGGGACGGGGTCGCATCGGCGACACTGAGCGACGGCGTGGAGATGGTGAACGGCGTGTAGTTGGCGTCGGGCGCGAAGTCGGTGACATAGCCGAATGGGATTCGTAATATGGACGGTTGAACTGGCTTGTCACGGATGATGCGGCGCTATGCGGCTGAGCGCGATAACAATAACGAGCGACGCGACCGGCATAGCCGCACGCAAAGCATATCGGCCGGTTGTCGGAAGTACGCTATCGGTTCGCTGGGGCAGGTCCCATCCATGTTAGAGGTCGCGTTGTACTGGGCGGATGCTGGTATGACGGCATGGCGGGCAGCGGTCGGGGCCTAGCCGCAACGTCGCCATAACAGAGAGGCACACTCGGAGAGAGTGGTTGAGACCTCGCGACGACTTCAGCGTAGCTGAGTGGCTCCAGCGTAGCTGAGTGAGCAGCGAAGCTCCAGGATTCACGCTGAAGGCAGAAGCACTCTCCACCACTTGTAAAGGCCTTTATTAGGCACCAGCCTTTTCGACCGACCGTTAGTTCAAGGCCCGAGATCTCAGCACGAGTGGCGTTTCTCGAAGAGAGCGCAGGAGGGATCGACCCACTAGACAGGGCTGGAGAGCATGACCCACTATGGCGTTCGTATCCTTCGCTACAGTTTCACTAAAATAGATGGTATGGTACGTTCTTGTCTTAGTTACTTGTACTATTCCTCGGCGTATGAACACTGCCAAAGTAACCGCAGTAACCAGTCTGTAAAGGAGTACGTTTATCTAAGTCAATTACTCACAGTCGCCCCTGATCATGAGAAGGAAGCAGAAGAATAAAATTGTGTTGGAGCGCACACGTCAGGCATTGCCAAATCCTGGCTGGGAGCTTACCACTGTCGTTGAAAAGAAAAGTGTACAATCATTTCGTTTCCCGGTGCTAACGTATGGGGCCAAACTTGGAGGTTAACGAAGGAGCTCGAGAATTAGTCAAGTACCGCACAAAGCGTTCGAACGAAAATTGTTAGGCCTAACGTTAGGAGACCGGAAGAGAGCGGTGTGGATCTGAGAGCAAACGGGGATAGCCGATACTTAACGACATTAAGGGACAAAAATGGAGCTGGGCAGGCCACGTAATGCGTAGGATGGATAACCACTGGATCGATAGATATTCCAGAATGGGTTCCAAGAGAACGGAAGCTCAGTCAAGGACGACAGAAAACTAGATGGTGAGATGTAGCTAGGAAATTTGCAGGCGCAAGTTGGAATCAGCTAGCGTAAGACAGGGGTAATTCGAGATCGCAGGGAGAAGCCTTCGTCCTGCAGTTGACATAAATATATGCTGATGATGTTTTTACCTGCACCAAATGTTAAAAATCGTCATTGTAAGATAGCGCAATTCCAACCCTGGAACTAATTACTCGATGAGTTGGCCATTATTTCGACGAGAACTGAAACTAATAATTGGGTAATTAAGAAAATTTTTGTAATAAAGTTTTTTTACTATTTAATTTCCAGCAACTATTGCAACTTACGAAATTTACTCACTGAGTATGCAACGCAAATCAACTTTGTACGAATTCTGATGATGGCATCGGTTTCGAGATCTGAAGTTTCGAGATATGCGCCGTCAAATTTGCGGTCCATTTAAAAATGCACTGTTTTCTACTTACTTTTTTAAGAAAACGCTGTTTTATACGATGAAGCTCAGAAGTAATCAGAATGACAATGTATTTCTACAGACATGTCGACAATTAATATGTCGAAACTGGTGTAGGCCGCATTCGTTCCAAGTGGATGCGCCTTGCGAACTCATCGACTAGAATTCGTAAATTGCAATATATGCCATAAAGCAACTATTTAGAAGTTTATTAGTGCAATTGTGTTAACTATTTAATGAAGCCCTTTGAATTCTCTTTGAAGTAATGTCTGCCTCATTTCGTAAAATACCCCAAGGGCTAGAATTGTGCTTTCTGCCGCAGGCAAAAAAAAAAACGATGCAGCTGAGGGAAAAGCACCCAAGAGAGGAGAGCTAAATAATTTGGGCGATAAGAGTCCGCTTTCGATATTGTCAAAATTCTCAAGTGGACTAGAGATGACTATATTCACTTAATTAATATAAGTTTCTTGATGAACACTTTCTCTGAAAGCCCTCACAGTACGGTTTTAGACCCAACCCTTCAACACAAACCGCGCCACCTTATCAAAAATATTTATCTGAAACCATTTGATACTCCAAACCATGTAACATTATTGTAAATATTTCCGAGTGAGTAAGTGTCGCACAATAGCTAAACACGCGTCCTTTCAGGGCATACAGGCATGGACGGAATAAGAAGCACCGGTTACCGGCCTCCTGTGTCCAGCAGCGGCGGCTATGACGCAGTGCCCGGTACTAGCCGCGCTGGCATGGAGGAAGCATCAGCCAGTTTGGACAACAATGGAAGGTGAGCCCAACTTTCGAAGTTTTTCCATTGGAGCAACTCAGAAAGTACACGGAATGCTGCGTGGGGCTCGCTTATTCTTACAAGGATGAAGTAGTGCGCGGGATTTAAGCTACGATTCCTTACATGGCAGGATATCAGATGGAGGTCTGAATATACGGCATCTTTAGGTCGGGGCCTACTATGTGCATGATAATGTAGAAATATATTGATATAGCATCGGGCGCTCGCAAAGCGAACGGTAGAAAAAAAGTCATCGGCCTGCTAGGCAATACACGCATAATTGCCGCGCGAATGGCCGCTCGAGGCACTTTGCGTGTATTCGCGGGCTTCTTTCACGCTCGGAAAAACACATTTATGTAGCAGGTATTCAGCAACAGAAAGCTGTATCGGGAGTTTTTGATGTTGCTTTACAATCTTCGCTTTAACACTTTGATAATAAGGACAGTACTTCTTGAGTTAGGTAATTAATTAGAATGAGCTAAATAAATCTCAGTAACAAAAAATTACTGGCGGCTACTCCACTGCACCGGAAACAATACGCACTAGGTTTGCTGCGCGTAACGCCGTTCCTCTTTTTTTAAATCGTGCTGCGTGATAGCTGGGACACCCTGTATAGCCAATGCAAGTTAGTTTGTGTAAACGTTCGCGTCAACGATCATTCCGTGTACTAAAGCTGCTACACTTCAACCCTACACGCTCCTATGGATCTCTCTCTTGTATTGCAGGATTCCTATTGGCACCTGGGGTGGCCAACAGAACACGCTGTACTACCCGGCTGACGTCACATATACCATGCATGGTAGGTGCTATACGGAGCAATTACACCTCGCTTCAGACGCGATTGAAGAGGCTAATGTCTGCTATCGAATACGATACGTTCGAACAGCGTCGCCACTGGCTCACAGGTGCATGGTTCTGCACCTGCGAGCATGCATTCCGCCTGGTTTCTTATTCACAAGATTGCACTGCGGTCACATGCTGTTTGGCGGACGGGTGAGATGATTTCACAGGTGATTCAGTGTGGCGATGAAGTTGCGGGGACGTGTAAGATTCTGCACTAGTTGCGAAGGCACCATGCGAATTTTTCGTGAGCACTCGCTCCATCCCTGGTGCACATTTAAGAGTTGGGAGACAGCAATATGTGCATTCATACAGCTAGTGGCAAATGAAGAGAGAACAGGAAATTCACCAGGAAGCGTTTCTTGTAATGTGAAAACGGAGTCACAATAGCGAAACATTTAGGCCAAGTTTGCTGTAGAAGGTTTCGTGATCATGTTGTGAGGAACGGATTCAGCAATAAGCGCTCTCAAAATTGTGTTCCGTTCGTTGCAGTACTTTTTGCTCGGGCTATTCATTTAAATCGTTAACTACATGATAAACTCAACTTTGCTCCTCTTGTCTCAGTCTGAGATTTCAGGGGAAAAAAGACTGCCAGAAAGTAGTGATTATTTAATTCAATGGCGCACAACAAACTGGAACCAAGATGACATAGGACAGGATTTGTGTATGTGATATTGGGCGTGTGATTTGTTCTCGTCTCTTGAGGCACCATTGTATTCTTGAGTTGTGCATCCCCAACAAGGGAGAAAATCCACCGCAAGGGTCCTTTTGGACTGTTCAAACCAATAAAACGTCGTCTCGAATTTATAAAGCAGTTGGATATCCAAATTTTAATTATGTATTTAAAGTATATTACGCGGCGCTTAAAACTGTACGTCTGTGTCTGCTTTTTTTCACCTTAAATAGATAACGTTGATTTCCTTTAAAAAGAAAGTAAATTTGCGATATTACGAAAATACATTTTAGCATGAAATTGCGTCCGATTGTCGGTGTATTCGACAAAAATTCGCTTTTGTCGTTCCGATACCGAAACTCGACGCATGATGATCGCTGAAAGCGCCGCCGACGTTATTCTCGACGCAGTCGCGGCGAAGAGCAGCTCGTTGTAATGACATGTTGAGGCATCCAGTCCGTTGTCGTGCGTTTGTATCGCATGTGACGGTAGGTCGTCGAGACATGATATTCTCCAGATAAGACGCGCGCAAAGGCGGGCAATCCATTAACCGATTAGAAACGAAACCAGTCTGAAAGCCCCGCGTGCGCATTTCATTAGAGGCTCTTCGTGCGTCAGCTTTCAATATCGGAACGAATACCTCGAGAACGGATGGCCTTTCAATGCGTAACTATTTCTATGCTTATTCAACGAGAAAACTGTTCACCCGCCCATCTGCCTGTTCATCCGTCCGGTTATGTAAGACGATTGCTTTCAAGATAGAGCCCGCCGCAGTGGGCGAATTCACCTTCGTGCTACATATACATAGGTTACACGGACGTCATCGCGGACGCCATATTGGGGTACCAGCAGGTCGAGAAGGGGCGTAAACAAGGAACATGACAGCGTGACAGCAACAAAAAGCGCGTCTCGCCTCGAACGTCAGAGCGATAACAATGATAAACCGGTGAAAAACAATCGCCGTGAAAAAGCAAAACAGTTTGCGCGTGACAATACGTTGCACTGACGTCATCGTAGTCGCCGTCTTTGGGTACCAGTGCGGTGAGATATGGCTGCGTGACGTCACATGAATACTATCTATCGCTTCCACGCGAACGAAGCTCTCACCACACAACGCACCCTGACCCTTTCGCATATCGCTTTCAAGGTAGCGGCCCGCGCGTCTCTCTTCAACGCTAAGTAACCGACAAGAACACAGTGCGCGAAGCTATATCAGCAGTCGGCGCTCTCTATCCGCAGAACAGATCATATTCAAGATACGGTCCAAGCGGCCGTGCAATACGGAGCCGCCGCCAGAGTACGGTTGGTCACGTTTTGTCCATCAGCGGACCTGGCGCCACCAACTGCAGTACTTTGCTTGTGTCATCAATGCATCTCGCGCCGCCGTACGCAGCAGTTCGCGTCACCGCTGCGCTGTCGTTTGTACTAGCAGGGTCAAGTTTCATAACGTTGATATTGACACCGGGCTGCGTGGAGATGAGCAGGTGGCACAATGCTTACGCATGCCTAGACAACTCCCATAGCAGTTTCTACGTACGGTTAGTTTTTTAACAGGAAACATGTTTAAGCCCGCCGTCATTTGCGGTTCATGATGTTACGGTGAACAAGGCTTCCGTAGCGAAGCCGAAACGTCTTTTAATCAGTTTTTATAATTTTTTAGCTTTTATTTTGGTCGGTGTCTGTCGTTTTGTTGCTTCATGATGTTACGGTGAAGGGAAAGAAGAAGGTGACGCGAATGAGAGGAAGACGAAGTCTCTGGCCGTTGCCTGAACGCCATATTTCTTCGCTTGTAAATATACATCCTTCTACACTCGTGGGCCTGCTTTCTTCCTGCAACATTTTGGTGGAGGTGCTGGGTAAAAAAGGGTAAAAAGGGTAAAGGGTAAAAAGTTAAAAAGGGCAGAGCCCTTCTTCCGTATGTGCTTCGACCTCCTTGGCCCCTTTCCTATTTCTATGAAAGGAAACAAATAGATTGCCGTAGCAACAGATTATGCCACGAGATATGCCATTACACGAGCGATGCCAACCAGCTGCGCTACAGATGTCGCCGACTTCCTACTATACGACGTCATCCTGCACCACGGCGCCCCTCGCCAGTTACTCACGGATCGCGGCCGCTACTTTCTCTCGAAGGTCGTCGATGATCTGCTCCGCTCCTGTTCTACAGAACACCAGCTCGCTACCGCATATCACCCTCAAACGAACGGCCTCACCGAACGACTCAACCGCACACTAACCGAAATGCTGGCCCTGTACGTTTCCGACGATCACCGCGAATGGGACGTCGCTTTACCGTACATCACTTTCGCATACAACTCGTCCCGTCACGATACTGCCGGATTCTCCCCATTTTACCTTTTGTATGGCCGCAACCCCACCTCTCTCTTCGACACGTTGCTACCTTCCGCAGTACAATCACCCAGCACTGGTTACGCTCGCGATGCTGCCCAGCCGCCCAGGCCCGAGAGGTCGCCCGTCATCGCCTCACAGTCTCGCAAGCTTCTCAAAAACGACGCTACGACCTTCGGCACCGAGACCACCATTTTTCACCTGGTTCCCTTGTCCTTCTCTGGACGCCTTCACGTCGAGTCGGCTTGTCGGAAAAACTCCTTTCCCGTTATTCTGGTCCATACCAGATCTTACGACAACTGTCCGACGTGACATACGAGATCGCCCCAGTCGGTCAGCCTTCAGTGTCTCCCAACGTCACCAGCGATGTTGTTCACGTCGCCAGGCTCAAGCCCTATGTCTCCCCATTAAGCGACGCTCCATAACCTGCACCGGGACGGAGCTAACCCCACCGGGAGGGTGATGTTACGGTGAAGGGAAAGAAGGTGACGCGAACGAGAGGAAGACGAAGTCTCTGGCCGTTGCCTGAACGCCATATTTCTTCGCTTGTAAATATACATCCTTCTACACTCGTGGGCCTGCTTTCTTCCTGCAACAATATCAATAAACTGCCGCGCCGTAGCCATGGCAACCAGGAGGGCGGAGGAGGGCGGCGAGGAGCATGTGCACGCGGTCTTCTCCTCGCCTGCACCCTCCCTTACGACCCCCGCCTCTCTTCTCTCCGCGGTGCGCTGAGCCAGGAGGAAAAAAAAAGCCGGCAGATACCACGCCCTGTGGGAATCGATGTTATACAAAGCAGTGTGCGGGGAGCCTACCAAGTTAATGAAACGTCCATGAGAGCACCAAGACCTTGGCGGCTGTTTCATGGTGACATGACACGCCTGTCGTGACGTTCATGTCAGGAGTCCTCAGGCGTCCCTTTAGCTATGCCTAAGAGACCTTAAGGCGAAAGCCTTAGTCATGCTCATTACTATTACCTTTAGCCTATTCCTTCACTTACAACCACATCCGATCCCATTCCATTGGTTTTTGAGTGTTAACCTGTTTTTCGCTGAGTCATTGTCATTTTTGCTGAGTGATGCTCATGACTATGGCTTCTACCACCATCCTTTAGTCTTTCCTTCACTAAGTACCCACGTCCGAACCCATTTCAGTGGTTTTAGGGGCGAAGCTCCTTAGGGCGTGGGTCTGTCCTTCCTCCGATGTAGTATGTAGCCACCTGTAGTTTTATGAAGTGTTCGCTACATGGCGTAAGTGGTAGCCACTTGTAGTTTTATGAAGTGTTCACTAGATGACGTAAGTCCGTAGCTCTGTTTGGCATGGAGACCGCTATGTATGTATGTATGTATGTATGTATGTATGTATGTATACGCATATATACATATATATGTATATGTATAGTATAACCGGAAGCCGACTTCCGCTTCCGGTTCCACTGCCGGTTCCGCTTCCGGGTCCGCTTCCGGTTCCGGAAGCGAGCTTCGGGCTTCCGGAGAACGCTTCCGGTTCCGGAAGCCAGCTTCCGGCTTCCGGAGAACGCTTCTGGCGTTTTTCTCTCTCGTCCGTAGCTAGGTGCGCTGCGGTGCACAAGGGGGTTCGTTCCCGACGCGCGTTCTCTATCTCTCGTTCCCGACGCGCGCTCTCTTTCTCGTCCATAGCTAGGGGCGCTGCTGTGCACAAGGGCGTTCGTTCCCGACGCGCGCTCTCTTTCTTTCTCGTCCATAGCTAGGGGCGCTGCGGTGCACAAGGGCGTTCGTTCCCGACGCGCGCTCTCTTTCTTTCTCGTCCATAGCTAGGGGCGCTGCTGTGCACAAGGGCGTTCGTTCCCGACGCGCGCTCTCTTTCTTTCTCGTCCATAGCTAGGGGCGCTGCTGTGCACAAGGGCGTTCGTTCCCGACGCGCGCTCTCTTTCTTTCTCGTCCATAGCTAGGGGCGCTGCTGTGCACAAGGGCGTTCGTTCCCGACGCGCGCTCTCTTTCTTTCTCGTCCATAGCTAGGGCCGCTGCTGTGCACAAGGGCGTTCGTTCCCGACGCGCGCTCTCTTTCTTTCTCGTCCATAGCTAGGGGCGCTGCTGTGCACAAGGGCGTTCGTTCCCGACGCGCGCTCTCTTTCTTTATCGTCCATAGCTAGGGCCGCTGCTGTGCACAAGGGCGTTCGTTCCCGACGCGCGCTCTCTTTCTTTCTCGTCCATAGCTAGGGGCGCTGCTGTGCACAAGGGCGTTCGTTCCCGACGCGCGCTCTCTTTCTTTATCGTCCATAGCTAGGGGCGCTGCTGTGCACAAGGGCGTTCGTTCCCGACGCGCGCTCTCTTTCTTTCTCGTCCATAGCTAGGGGCGCTGCTGTGCACAAGGGCGTTCGTTCCCGACGCGCGCTCTCTTTCTTTCTCGTCCATAGCTAGGGGCGCTGCTGTGCACAAGGGCGTTCGTTCCCGACGCGCGCTCTCTTTCTTTCTCGTCCATAGCTAGGGGCGCTGCTGTGCACAAGGGCGTTCGTTCCCGACGCGCGCTCTCTTTCTTTCTCGTCCTTAGCTAGGGGCGCTGCTGTGCACAAGGGCGTTCGTTCCCGACGCGCGCTCTCTTTCTTTCTCGTCCATAGCTAGGGGCGCTGCTGTGCACAAGGGCGTTCGTTCCCGACGCGCGCTCTCTTTCTTTCTCGTCCATAGCTAGGGGCGCTGCTGTGCACAAGGGCGTTCGTTCCCGACGCGCGCTCTCTTTCTTTCTCGTCCATAGCTAGGGGCGCTGCTGTGCACAAGGGCGTTCGTTCCCGACGCGCGCTCTCTTTCTTTCTCGTCCATAGCTAGGGGCGCTGCGGTGCACAAGGGCGTTCGTTCCCGACGCGCGTTCTCTTTCTCTCGTTCCCGACGCGCGCTCTCTTTCTTTCTCGTCCGTAGCTAGGTGCTCTGCGGTGCACAAGGGCGTTCGTTCCCGACGCGCGCTCTCTTTCTTTCTCGTCCATAGCTAGGGGCGCTGCGGTGCACAAGGGCGTTCGTTCCCGACGCGCGCTCTCTTTCTTTCTCGTCCATAGCTAGGGGCGCTGCTGTGCACAAGGGCGTTCGTTCCCGACGCGCGCTCTCTTTCTTTCTCGTCCATAGCTAGGGGCGCTGCGGTGCACAAGGGCGTTCGTTCCCGACGCGCGCTCTCTTTCTTTCTCGTCCATAGCTAGGGGCGCTGCGGTGCACAAGGGCGTTCGTTCCCGACGCGCGCTCTCTTTCTTTCTCGTCCATAGCTAGGGGCGCTGCTGTGCACAAGGGCGTAAAGCCCCTATATAAAAAAGTAGCGACACTCTCCTCCTCCACCTTCCCTCCTCCTCGATTCTCCTCTCTTGCGCGCTCGCTCCTCGACCGTGGCGCCGCCTGCACCGCTCGAGAGTAGCAGACGACCTTTCGCAGAGTGAATGCGCGCTTAGCTAGGCGGTGCGTTTGAGCGTTTGCGTTTGCTTTCTAGCTTCGAGTAACTTCGTGTACTGTATAGAATTTCTGTAAGGAGGGTTATATAAATTCAGTGACGGCAGGTTTTCGTTTATTCCTGTTTTGAAAACTTCTTTTAAGTACCTAAACGAGCGCCAACGCCGTACCATGACGACCCCGAATGTATCGCGTGCGCTACAATTAGGTACGTAACATTTGTCAAGCGCGTGTCGCAAGATATTGTTGCGAATTGGTGTAAATAATAAGTTTGTGATCGAATGTCAACATCTTGGCCTCCAGCAAGCCCTCGGTAACCTAAATAATCCGCACCGTCCATACCATGTGAATTCGCGACGCGTATCAGATGACGTAAAAAGGCTGATAGAGGACACAAACAATCGCTGCTCTGAAGGTTCGATGGGGCATTACAAGCTACAAAGCTGCCTATATGCGTGCTTGCCAATCTTATAAGCACGCGCCAAGGCTCGGGGTGGGCGCTGGTCCTATTATGCTTCTAGTGCCTCATACTCGACAGAATTTTGCGCGGTCGGTCATCCAGTCGGGACTCTGCGTACATAGAAAATGAAATCACTTTTTTAGCATTCGCTCGCGAAGCGGGAAGGCGGTAACAGCGCTTCACTCAGTCTCAAACTAGAGCATAGTGAGCTTACGTTCAGTAAATTATTTTTTCAGGTTTGTGACTTGTCACGTTAGCTCGTCCGTTCACGAAGTGACGTACTTGTCGCGAACAGAGTTGCATTTAGGTGCATGCTTTGGGAACGGTTGCGAGCGGGTGACCGCACGTTTTCTTTGCGAGTGCTCCACCGCCGCTTCTTAAAATTCACACACTTTAAAGCTCACGCAAATTAGCATGTATGTACGTCTCAAAGACCTTTGATGCTGTCATTTGGCGACGAACGCACCCTGTAACTCGATTTTGGTAGAGTACGCACGTTTTTCATCGGTGCCTTTGTATCGCTTATCAACCGCGCTACCGCCAACGACAAACACGAACGAAAGGGGCAAACAAAGCTGTTCGCTGTAAAGAGGGCTATTAAGTAACCACAATTACGATAAAGAGTTGCTTTCCTAAGATGACTTTTTACACTCGACCCTTTAATTTTATCAAAAGGAATGCGCAGAATCTTAAAAAAAAGTTCCGGAATCAAGTTTCGGAATGACGTTCTCGCACGCAGCCTCGCGTGCCCGCGAATGCAAGCCTGTAGGCGTACAAAACGATTAAGCGCGCCGACTACACGTCCAAATACACCAAAGTACACGTAGTCGCAAATTACCTCGCATAGTCGTGTGGAGAGTGTTGGTCTGAAGTTCTTACTGCCAATTCGATGAATCCACGTCTTTCTTCTTAACCCGTCGCGCTTACCGGACGGTATCGAGAAGAGTCGCTTGCCTTTGCTAGAAGTATTTTGGCATCCAAAGGCGCAGCAAGCCATGGTTATGGAAAATGCCTTGAAGCGACGTCGCACTTGCCACAAAATTTAGTTTAACGCATTCTCAAACTTAAACAACAAGGAAGAGCAACGGTACCAACGTGCGCTCCTCGCCAGTCGGTAGACGCTTATCAAGCGAAAATGGCGACGGAGCGTGATCGTAAACAAACGCAGCCAGCGTCTGGCGGCTCGGCGGTCCACGTGATGTCATTAGGCCAATACCAACGCGGCGTCGGCCTCGGACAGGGTGTGCGAGGAGGCGGCGGCATTCTTCAAAGCGTGACGCTACTTTTTTATATAGGGGCTTTACAAGGGCGTTCGTTCCCGACGCGCGCTCTCTTTCTTTCTCGTCCATAGCTAGGGGCGCTGCTGTGCACAAGGGCGTTCGTTCCCGACGCGCGCTCTCTTTCTTTCTCGTCCATAGCTAGGGGCGCTGCTGTGCACAAGGGCGTTCGTTCCCGACGCGCGCTCTCTTTCTTTCTCGTCCGTAGCTAGGTGCTCTGCTGTGCACAAGGGCGTTCGTTCCCGACGCGCGCTCTCTTTCTTTCTCGTCCATAGCTAGGGGCGCTGCTGTGCACAAGGGCGTTCGTTCCCGACGCGCGCTCTCTTTCTTTCTCGTCCATAGCTAGGGGCGCTGCTGTGCACAAGGGCGTTCGTTCCCGACGCGCGCTCTCTTTCTTTCTCGTCCATAGCTAGGGGCGCTGCTGTGCACAAGGGCGTTCGTTCCCGACGCGCGCTCTCTTTCTTTCTCGTCCATAGCTAGGGGCGCTGCTGTGCACAAGGGCGTTCGTTCCCGACGCGCGCTCTCTTTCTTTCTCGTCCGTAGCTAGGTGCTCTGCTGTGCACAAGGGCGTTCGTTCCCGACGCGCGCTCTCTTTCTTTCTCGTCCATAGCTAGGGGCGCTGCTGTGCACAAGGGCGTTCGTTCCCGACGCGCGCTCTCTTTCTTTCTCGTCCATAGCTAGGGGCGCTGCGGTGCACAAGGGCGTTCGTTCCCGACGCGCGCTCTCTTTCTTTCTCGTCCATAGCTAGGGGCGCTGCTGTGCACAAGGGCGTTCGTTCCCGACGCGCGCTCTCTTTCTTTCTCGTCCGTAGCTAGGGGCGCTGCTGTGCACAAGGGCGTTCGTTCCCGACGCGCGCTCTCTTTCTTTCTCGTCCGTAGCTAGGGGCGCTGCTGTGCACAAGGGCGTTCGTTCCCGACGCGCGCTCTCTTTCTTTCTCGTCCATAGCTAGGGGCGCTGCTGTGCACAAGGGCGTTCGTTCCCGACGCGCGCTCTCTTTCTTTCTCGTCCATAGCTAGGGGCGCTGCTGTGCACAAGGGCGTTCGTTCCCGACGCGCGCTCTCTTTCTTTCTCGTCCATAGCTAGGGGCGCTGCTGTGCACAAGGGCGTTCGTTCCCGACGCGCGCTCTCTTTCTTTCTCGTCCGTAGCTAGGTGCTCTGCTGTGCACAAGGGCGTTCGTTCCCGACGCGCGCTCTCTTTCTTTCTCGTCCGTAGCTAGGTGCTCTGCGGTGCACAAGGGCGTTCGTTCCCGACGCGCGCTCTCTTTCTTTCTCGTCCATAGCTAGGGGCGCTGCTGTGCACAAGGGCGTTCGTTCCCGACGCGCGCTCTCTTTCTTTCTCGTCCATAGCTAGGGGCGCTGCGGTGCACAAGGGCGTTCGTTCCCGACGCGCGTTCTCTTTCTTTCTCGTCCATAGCTAGGGGCGCTGCGGTGCACAAGGGCGTTCGTTCCCGACGCGCGCTCTCTTTCTTTCTCGTCCATAGCTAGGGGCGCTGCTGTGCACAAGGGCGTTCGTTCCCGACGCGCGCTCTCTTTCTTTCTCGTCCATAGCTAGGGGCGCTGCTGTGCACAAGGGCGTTCGTTCCCGACGCGCGCTCTCTTTCTTTCTCGTCCGTAGCTAGGTGCTCTGCTGTGCACAAGGGCGTTCGTTCCCGACGCGCGCTCTCTTTCTTTCTCGTCCGTAGCTAGGTGCTCTGCGGTGCACAAGGGCGTTCGTTCCCGACGCGCGCTCTCTTTCTTTCTCGTCCGTAGCTAGGTGCTCTGCGGTGCACAAGGGCGTTCGTTCCCGACGCGCGCTCTCTTTCTTTCTCGTCCATAGCTAGGGGCGCTGCTGTGCACAAGGGCGTTCGTTCCCGACGCGCGCTCTCTTTCTTTCTCCTCCGTAGCTAGGTGCTCTGCTGTGCACAAGGGCGTTCGTTCCCGACGCGCGCTCTCTTTCTTTCTCGTCCATAGCTAGGGGCGCTGCTGTGCACAAGGGCGTTCGTTCCCGACGCGCGCTCTCTTTCTTTCTCGTCCGTAGCTAGGTGCTCTGCGGTGCACAAGGGCGTTCGTTCCCGACGCGCGCTCTCTTTCTTTTTCGTCCATAGCTAGGGGCGCTGCTGTGCACAAGGGCGTTCGTTCCCGACGCGCGTTCTCTTTCTTTCTCGTCCATAGCTAGGGGCGCTGCTGTGCACAAGGGCGTTCGTTCCCGATGCGCGCTCTCTTTCTTTCTCGTCCATAGCTAGGGGCGCTGCTGTGCACAAGGGCGTTCGTTCCCGACGCGCGCTCTCTTTCTTTCTCGTCCGTAGCTAGGGGCGCTGCTGTGCACAAGGGCGTTCGTTCCCGACGCGCGCTCTCTTTCTTTCTCGTCCGTAGCTAGGTGCTCTGCTGTGCACAAGGGCGTTCGTTCCCGACGCGCGCTCTCTTTCTTTCTCGTCCGTAGCTAGGTGCTCTGCGGTGCACAAGGGCGTTCGTTCCCGACGCGCGCTCTCTTTCTTTCTCGTCCGTAGCTAGGTGCTCTGCGGTGCACAAGGGCGTTCGTTCCCGACGCGCGCTCTCTTTCTTTCTCGTCCATAGCTAGGGGCGCTGCTGTGCACAAGGGCGTTCGTTCCCGACGCGCGCTCTCTTTCTTTCTCGTCCGTAGCTAGGTGCTCTGCTGTGCACAAGGGCGTTCGTTCCCGACGCGCGCTCTCTTTCTTTCTCGTCCATAGCTAGGGGCGCTGCTGTGCACAAGGGCGTTCGTTCCCGACGCGCGCTCTCTTTCTTTCTCGTCCGTAGCTAGGTGCTCTGCGGTGCACAAGGGCGTTCGTTCCCGACGCGCGCTCTCTTTCTTTCTCGTCCATAGCTAGGGGCGCTGCTGTGCACAAGGGCGGTCGTTCCCGACGCGCGCTCTCTTTCTTTCTCGTCCATAGCTAGGGGCGCTGCTGTGCACAAGGGCGTTCGTTCCCGACGCGCGCTCTCTTTCTTTCTCGTCCGTAGCTAGGTGCTCTGCGGTGCACAAGGGCGTTCGTTCCCGACGCGCGCTCTCTTTCTTTCTCGTCCGTAGCTAGGTGCTCTGCGGTGCACAAGGGCGTTCGTTCCCGACGCGCGCTCTCTTTCTTTCGCGTCCATAGCTAGGGGCGCTGCTGTGCACAAGGGCGTTCGTTCCCGACGCGCGCTCTCTTTCTTTCTCGTCCATAGCTAGGGGCGCTGCTGTGCACAAGGGCGTTCGTTCCCGACGCGCGCTCTCTTTCTTTCTCGTCCATAGCTAGGGGCGCTGCTGTGCACAAGGGCGTTCGTTCCCGACGCGCTCTCTCTTTCTTTCTCGTCCATAGCTAGGGGCGCTGCTGTGCACAAGGGCGTTCGTTCCCGACGCGCGCTCTTTCTTTCTCGTCCGTAGCTAGGTGCTCTGCTGTGCACAAGGGCGTTCGTTCCCGACGCGCGCTCTCTTTCTTTCTCGTCCGTAGCTAGGTGCTCTGCGGTGCACAAGGGCGTTCGTTCCCGACGCGCGCTCTCTTTCTTTCTCGTCCATAGCTAGGGGCGCTGCTGTGCACAAGGGCGTTCGTTCCCGACGCGCGCTCTCTTTCTTTCTCGTCCGTAGCTAGGTGCTCTGCGGTGCACAAGGGCGTTCGTTCCCGACGCGCGCTCTCTTTCTTTCTCGTCCGTAGCTAGGTGCTCTGCGGTGCACAAGGGCGTTCGTTCCCGACGCGCGCTCTCTTTCTTTCTCGTCCGTAGCTAGGTGCTCTGCTGTGCACAAGGGCGTTCGTTCCCGACGCGCGCTCTCTTTCTTTCTCGTCCGTAGCTAGGTGCTCTGCGGTGCACAAGGGCGTTCGTTCCCGACGCGCGCTCTCTTTCTTTCTCGTCCGTAGCTAGGTGCTCTGCGGTGCACAAGGGCGTTCGTTCCCGACGCGCGCTCTCTTTCTTTCTCGTCCGTAGCTAGGTGCTCTGCTGTGCACAAGGGCGTTCGTTCCCGACGCGCGCTCTCTTTCTTTCTCGTCCGTAGCTAGGTGCTCTGCTGTGCACAAGGGCGTTCGTTCCCGACGCGCGCTCTCTTTCTTTCTCGTCCATAGCTAGGGGCGCTGCTGTGCACAAGGGCGTTCGTTCCCGACGCGCGCTCTCTTTCTTTCTCGTCCGTAGCTAGGTGCTCTGCGGTGCACAAGGGCGTTCGTTCCCGACGCGCGCTCTCTTTCTTTCTCGTCCATAGCTAGGTGCTCTGCTGTGCACAAGGGCGTTCGTTCCCGACGCGCGCTCTCTTTCTTTCTCGTCCATAGCTAGGTGCTCTGCTGTGCACAAGGGCGTTCGTTCCCGACGCGCGCTCTCTTTCTTTCTCGTCCGTAGCTAGGTGCTCTGCTGTGCACAAGGGCGTTCGTTCCCGACGCGCGCTCTCTTTCTTTCTCGTCCATAGCTAGGTGCTCTGCTGTGCACAAGGGCGTTCGTTCCCGACGCGCGCTCTCTTTCTTTCTCGTCCGTAGCTAGGGGCGCTGCGGTGCACAAGGGCGTTCGTTCCCGACGCGCGTTCTCTTTCTCTCGTTCCCGACGCGCGCTCTCTTTCTTTCTCGTCCGTAGCTAGGTGCTCTGCGGTGCACAAGGGCGTTCGTTCCCGACGCGCGCTCTCTTTCTCGTCCGTAGCTAGGGGCGCTGCATTGCACAAGGGCGTTCGTTCCCGACTCGCGCTCACTTTCTCTCTCGTTCCCGACGCGCGCTCTCTTTATCTCTCGTCCGTAGCTGTGGTTTACCCGAATGATCCCCCGGTGCTTCGCCCACTCATCATCATTCACTTCGTGGATATGCTGTGATTTTTTTAGTGTTAAGCATTTTTGCTGAGTCATGCTCATGACGATGACTTCTACTATCATAGTCAAGTCCGAACCCATGTCAGTGGTTTTTGAGTGTTAATGTTTTTTCGCTGGGTCACTGTGATTTTAGTCGGCTGTTCAGAACACTGTCGTAAATGCCCTATCATTTATGTTCACCATACACTGCTATCATACTACACCAATTTTGGTAAATACCAAGTTAACGATACGATCATGAGAGCACCAGGACGTAGGCGGCTAGATAGATAGAAACTGTCGAAGTGGCAAATGTTTGCCAAGAAATGCTGCGCATTAAAAATATTAGCAGTGGCTTAGCACGGCTATGCCAAAATATACGTAGCGTTCGGCCACGTTGTTCAGAACCGGTAGACCCGTTGGTAAGGGCTAGTAACGATACCCATTGGTAACGCTAAAGAGTGTAATCTTCTGCTTGACGAGAAAGTTCTTGCACGTTGTACAAAACCGCGCCACGGTTTCACCCCACTCAGGTGACGCCGCTAAACTCGACGTTTCACGTATGGCACTACTTATCGCCGTCAAGTCTTTCATGTGCCACACTCTTTCACACACGTCGCAAACATATCTGAACGGATTGTTTACGAAGTCTGTCTCGAAGGTCGGAGTGGCACTGGCGCTTTCGCTAAGTTTCACCGTATAGTAAGTCAATCGGCAAGTCTTGACGTCATCGACGGCGTCTTGTTGTTGCTGCTGCTGAGATGGTCGGGCACGTCGCTCAGCCTCCTGGCGACACCGCTTTGCCAGATGTTCCTCCCTTTGCTCCGGTGTCTCCGCAGCACGTTTAGCCTTCTTCTGTTCGTTCTTCCTACGCTCAACCGCTACTTGCCAGGCAACTACTTCGGGATCCGATGAGTTAAGCTTCTCCGCTCTTCTGCGCCGCCGAGCGGCAATTTCGCTCTCCTTCTCCATGGCTATACCACACTGGCAAACGCCCCGCTATATGTATACCCCCACTGATACCTCTGCGCGTGCGCGCTAAAATGGAGGCGCTGTGTCAGACTTAGCTACTGCGCAACGGAGGCGCACAGTTGGGCACGCGCCTGCGCCAGTGCGTTGGCCGCGGCTATGACGTCACTCCTCTGGAATGCGCAGACCGGCGAGGCGCGCACGGCAGCGGCGGCGGCTCCGGCTCCTACGCACCAGCTGTACGCCGTGTGGCGTCACTGCTCCTCGCACATGCGCAGCACGCCTCTCTAGGAGCCGCGCTTAACTGCTCAACCTCGGCCAGTGTAGCTCACGATACAAAAAGCGAAAGCTTTCTCTAGGCCGCGCAAAGCTGAAGACACAGCGAAGCTGGCCGATTGATATCGAGCGGCAAGCCTCCAACGGGTTCGGCGTCGGCAAGGAACAGCGTTCTTGGCACTGTGCCAGCCTTGGTTAGCCTGCCTGCGTTTGTGGCAAGCCAGGAACGCGGTCGTTCGTAGGCGCCGACGCGTCCAGCGCTAGTCACGCGAAATGTCGCGAAAGGCAAGGTGCCTCCGAAAATGACCACTCGAGAATACCTTCCTACATGCGTAGTTAAGTTAAGCCAATTTAAGACCTAGCAGCGACCAACTACAGTGCACTGTAGACCAACTATCAGTAGCAGCCAGTAAGACTTGAGGATCAAAAGTTTCTGTGTGCCTAAGCTTTGCACGACCGAGTGCAAGGTTGCCCGTTTTTTTTAAACTACTTGAGTTGTTGTCTCCTGTTGCATCCTACATCAATACTATTGAAGCGAAAGCTTCATTACGCTACCTCGGGCTGCCGTCGGCCAGTCAATAATTTTCACCTTGAGAGCTAGAGGTCAAACCGAAAGAGAGCATTAAGGCGCGTTTATAGTCCGACGTTACCGGCACGCGGGCGAGCGTCATCAGACGTCGGGCGGGTCGGAGCGCATCGAACCATCAGTCCAACTATAACCGCTGTTCTCGCCAACGTGACATAACGTGGGCGCGCGTTCACGCTACGGCGGACTATATTTAGGCCTTTGCGAAGCCCTGAAAGGAGACATTGCCGCCGTTGCCCGAGTATAGTTGGGCCTGGCTGCGAGTTGCAACCAAGTCTGACTACGTTAATCATCACCGCAATGTCTTTATAGGCATAAAAATGAATAAACACTCTATTCATTCCGAACATGTCTGTATGTCATTGCGATACCACATCTCGGCCACAGCTCGACAATGGGCCTAGCCAGGGCCGTGAAGCTTTCGCTATGAACCAGGGTTTTCCAATGCTAGACCACAGCAATTTTCATTGCAACGATGGTGTTAAAGGCAAGAAATACAAATATTTTAACAAATATTACTTCATTAGCAAACCGGCGGCGGTCGCTACTCGTCCATCTGTTGTGTGCCGTACTGAAAGAACGAATTGAGAAGGAAGCATGTCGCATCGGGTAAATCGTTTTTTTTTTTTAACAGCGAAACTGTTTAAGCCAGTCGTAATTTGGGGTTCGTATCAAGAAACCATGAAGAAATGAGTGAGCAAGCTTTCTTGCCGAGGCGGGATTCGAACCAGCGTATCCCAAGGCGAGAGTCGTAATCAATAGGCTGGTGGTTACAGCCACGCTTCCAGAGCACGCATTTTTTTTAGATGCGAAGCATCTTATGGTCGGGGCTATGTCATTTCCTCCCTCCCTCCGCCGTGCGGCGTCCACACACCTATTGCGCATGCGTATCCTCCCCCCCTCGTCTCCCTCCTCCCTCTCCTTGTCTCATCTCTCCTCTCCGACGCTCCTCTCCTCTCCGGATTGCGCACCGAATGGCAACACCTGCGGCCCCGTGCGCGATAATGCGAAGCAGCTTAGGTTAGAGGCGCGACGGTAGGCGCCCCGAGGCACCGGCAACAGTCACCAATGCCGCGCGCGTTCGGTGCGAACGCGGGCAAAACGCCGACAGCGTCGACAACAGTTCTGCGCGTTGCTGGTGCTGCTGCATGTCCAAGTTTATACAGCTGATAAAACTACCTTGAGTCGACCCCATGGATGCTTCGCATACTACTCAGGGTTCCCCTACGGGAAGATGGTGTAATGTTTTTAATTTCGAAAGCTTGTTCTTAGGCATAATACAAAGCATATTAAAAATACACGAACAGACTTGACTCATGCGAAGAATCTAGAAGTGAACAATATCATTTAAGCGAACCATATGATCCCGTTCGAGCGTCGTCCTCTTCGAGCACAGCTGGCGCGTTCGCACACTCGTGTTCTGCGAGGTGAAGCGGTTTTGCGCGCTATGAGAGCGAGAGAGCGAGAGAGACGCATTGATGGAGCGAGCTTGTAGGAACGCGTTGTCGGCATTGCAACGTTGTGTGGTGTTGCAAGCTGCGCTATGCAACGCGCAGTGACGGCCTTAAGTCCGAAACGCGCGAAAAGAAATTATTGTCATCATCATGAGTAATCAGATGAAAAGTTCGCGCTCACTTCAGGAAAATGCTGGGCTACGATCGCCCAGCTTCGCTGTTTCAAGCGTTGCGCGGCCCAATGCAAGGTTAGGCGTTTTTCAAATGCAGTAAGAAACAGAAAGCGTTGTAATCCACTAAAAAAATTACACTATCTTCCTGTAGGGGAACCCTGAGTAGTATACGAAGCAGCCATGGGGTTCAAGGTAGTTTTATCAACTGTATAAACTTGGGCATGCAGCAGCACCAGCAACGCGCAGAGCTGTTGTTGATGCCGTCGGCGTCTTGCCCGCGTTCGCACCGAACGCGCGTGGCGTTGGTGACTGTTGCCGGTGCCTCTGGGGCGCCTACCGTCGCGTCTCTAACCTAAGCTGCTTCGCATTATCGTGCGCGGAGCAGCAGGTGTTGCCATTCGTTGCGCAATCCTGAGAGGAGAGGAGCGTCGGCGATGAGAAATGAACGCCGAGAGGAGAGGAGATGAGACAAGGAGAGGAGAGGGAGGAGAATGCATATGCGCAGTAAGGGTGCGGACGCACGGCGGTTGGATGTATGGAGGGAGGTAGGGAGGGAGGGAGTGACATAGCCCCGAGCATAAGATGCTTCGCATCTAAAAACACTATAGGATTCGATCCTCTGATATAGAGACCCCAAGCCCTGTACCTTACCACTACGCCACGCCGGTTCGTGGTGAACGATGCGTAATCTGCCATGTCAACACGCAGTTTCAGTTTTGCACAGACGTTTCGCACAGACATTTAAGATGCGCTATCACCCCGCAACTAAAACTTACGGCCACTATCACAAAGAAAATATTGTCCGTATTTCAACAGTATGCCTGGAAGTGCTGCAGCACTCATTTGCTTTTGGGATTGGTATATGAACTCCGAAGAAAATCTTAAATGAACCGCCGACCTGGGACGCTGTACGGGCTTACTGCCGATTTTGACAGCCGTTCCTTGTTCTTCGCACTAGGGAAATGCAACCTTTTCCTTATTTCTACAATGCACTTCAATCGACATGTCTGTGTAGTCACACATCTCCGTCAGAGAAGCGGTCGATTGGTGCGGCTGGCAGCCTTCCGCGACAGCACATATACGGCTGTTTACAACGCGTCACATCGGCGCTCATCGCTTGTTGTGCTGACACTGTAGACGCGAAAAAGTGGTCTGTTTAAAAACGCCGATGGGAAAGCTGAAATACAAAGCGAGTTATCCTCGCTAAACTTGTTGAATGCTGAGCCCAGACGGGCCAATAGAGGGTAGACGGACTCGACGGATCCGATCTCAGCGCGGCTACCTGATGAATGCGAAAATGTTTGTCTCTGAGCCTCAGAACCTTTTACCTATTTTAAAAATACGTTTCACTAAAATAGATCTTATGGTATATTCTTGCCTTAGTTCGTTGTACAATTTATCAGCGCATGAACACTGCCAAAGTAATCGTTATATAGGGCGTTTTACTTTAGCTACACCGAATATTAAAAATCGCCACTGGAAGATTGCGCATTTCAAACCCTGGAACTAAGTTACTCGATGAAGCGGCCATTACTTCGACGAGAATTCAAATTCGAAACTGAATATTTAAGAAAACTTTGTTAATTGTGTTTTTTTTTTGTTTACTGTTGAATTTCCAGAACCTATTGCAACCTACGAGATGTAGCTACTGAGTGTGCAAGGCAAATCAACTTGGTACGAATTCTAAAGATAGCTTCGATTTCGAGATATGCGCCGTCATACTTGCGGTTCATTAAAAATGCACTGATGTTCCACGTATTTAGTTAAGAAAACGATGTTTTATGCAATAACGCAAGAAAGTAATTGGAATGTCAATCTATTTTGTAAATTGCATTATGTGCCGTAACGCAATTATTTAGAAGTTTATTAGTGCATTTGTGTTAATTATTAAATGAAGTACTTTGAATTCTCTTTGAAGTAATGCCCGCCTCATATCGTAAAACACCTCAAGGGCTAGAATTGTGCTATCTGCCACTGGCAGTGTTTAAAAAAGTTCTTGCAGCTGAAAGAAAAGCACCTGGTGCACAAGAGAGGAGAGCTAAATAATTCGGGTGATTAGAGACCAATTTCAATATTGCAAACATTCTCAAATGGACTAGAGATGACTGTATTCACTCAGCTAATATAAGTTTCTGATAAACACTTTGTTAGAACGCCATCGCAGTACGCTTTTAGACCCGACCTTTCAACGCAAACCCCGCCATCTTATCAAAGATATATCTTTTTTTTTTCAAAGGAATTTTATACTTGAAACCCTGTAACGATATTGTAAAAATTCTCAAGTGAGCAAGTGTCGCAGAGTAGCGAATCATAACGCGTGCTTTCAGGGCATACAGACATGGCCGGAATAAGAAGCACCGGTTACCGGCCTCCTGTGTCCAGCCGCGGCTGCGATGACGCAGTGCCCAGTACAAGCCATGCTGGCATGGAGGAAGCATCAGCCAGTTTGCAAAGCAGTGGAAGGTGAGCACAACTTTCGAAGTTTTGCCTTTGGAACAACTGAGGGACGACGCGGAATGCTGCCTGGGGCTCAATTATGCTTACAATGACGAAGTGGTTCGGGGGATTGAAGTTATGATTCCTGAAATGGCGGAATATCAGATCGAAGTCTGGCAATACGGCACTGCTACTAACAGGCATCTTTAGGTCGGGGGCTTCTACGTGCAAGATAATGTAGAAATTTATTGACATGAAAGCGTCAAATGGCCCATTGAGCGAGAAAGCCGACGTCCGGCATCTGTAGCAGCGAAACATCACCAAGAAATCACCGCATATCCACGACGTGAATGATGATGAGTGGGCGAAGCACCGGGGGACCATTCGGGTAAACCAGAGCTACGGACGAGAGAGAAAGAGAGCGCGCGTCGCGGCGAGCCTACATGCAAGCGCTGTTTCAGCGCTTGCATGTAGGCTCCCTAAGAAAGAGCATCAAGGGGCTTTAAGAAAGAGAGCACAGCTGCGCCTCTAGCGGGAGCAGCGAGTACTAGCGCGGCTACAACGGCGCGACGGCGCGACTACGGCGGACAAGGCTCGACGGTAAGAAGCTTCGCCCCTAAAAGTCCCATTGACTCCGACGCTACGTCACCTGCTGCGCCTGGACGAAGCAGCGCAGATGAAAAACACCTGCTGCCGCTAGAGCACGCCAGGTGCATCGGGAGGGGAGAGGACATCGCCGCGACGCCAAGTCACTCTCGCGCTTGGAAGCCCATGTTGTCCGAGCGCTCCTTGCTGCCTACCCATGTGCGGACGAGCCCCCTGAAATATCTTCTCTTTCCTCTTTACCTCCTACTCCCCCTCTCCTCTACGACGCTGCGCCGTGCTCCCTGATGGGCTGCAGAATAGGTGACCCGTAAAATAGCGAGGGATTCTGGGATGCGCTGTCTGCTAGCTGTTTCCGGTTCTAGTCAGCGCAGCCGCCGCCACCGCTTCGCCGTTAAAGTCCATTGATGCGCTTGCGGTCCGTTCTTTCTGTGGTTTTACGTGCAAAAACCAGTTCCGATTATGCGGCACGCCGTAGTGGAGGGCTCCGGATTAATTTTGACTACCTCGGGATCTTTAGCATGCACTACAGCGCAAGCACACGGGCGTTTTCGCATTTCGCCTCCATCGAAATGTGGCCGCCGCGGCCGGGATTCGATCCCGCGAGCTCGTGCTCAGCAGCGCAACGCATTAGCTGACTGAGCCACTTGCGCTTGCAGTCCGGCTTTGTCCCACTCGAGGATTACCCGGTTGCAGGTGTCTAGCAAAACCATCATATGCTGTTCAGCCGTTGGCTGCTCAAATTCAAGCGTTAAAGCTGAAAGCATGTAACTACTGCCTTGCAGCAACCCTTGCTGAGTCAACTGTGCACAAGCATCAGAGGAATGGCTGCCACTTCTGCAAGTGTAACAAGGCAGAGACCATCCGTGAAAAGAAAATGAACGTACAGTGCCACTTATCAGGCGGCGATTAGCTGCATAAGGGCCGATGCGGAATGATTCCCCAAGTTTTCCTTTCTCTAACATTGACTCAGGCAACCAGAACTATTTCAGTACTCACATGCACATATAGAGGTATTATGAAACGAGGTTTTACGGCGCGAATTTAAGCGGGACACAGCGAGATACATACATAATACTCGTAACCAAATAACCCTCCTCAGCTCCTTCAGCACGGATACAAAATGCGCAATATGACGGCGATACGGCCATTGTTGACAAAAAAAGCGAGAACGTCTAACTACGTACCACTTCAAATGAACCTAGAGTTTCGACCGAGAAATGCTGTTGACAGCGCGCAAGGTTATTTTCTGCGCTAGCTGCGCCGTTATACTGACGATATCGGTTTTTAGCTACTATCACAGAGCAGCATGCACCGCTGTAGCCATCGCCTCAGGGCCCGATTTTCTAAGTAATGCTTCTATACGCTTGATAAGTTATCGGACAACGATAACTTTTTCACCTGTCTGACTGACCCGCAGGCAGAGCAGTCAGTGACGGTGCGTCCAAGCAACGGCAAATGTCGTAGAGCTAAACCAGGCAGAAACAGAAAAGGCCACCGAAACGAAAACCAGAGTTCTTTTATGAATAAAAGCATACCCTTGCCTTTCTTGGCTCGTCATCGTGGCGCCCAGAGTGAACTGAAACCTAGAAATCAGCTGCATGAATGGTACGACATTTATGGTCGACAAAGCGGACGGAAAGCTTCGCACGACTGACAGTTGAAACCACGTAGAAAAACACGTGCGCCGGGCATGCCACCGATGCCGCCGCGTCGTCCGCCGAACCGGAAGCTGCTAGCAGACGGCGCGCCCCACAATTCTCTGCGATTGCTCGTTTTACGGGTCACCTATTAAGCGTCTCTTCCTTATTCATAATAAACACCAGTAGCTGTCCGCGTAAGCTCTTGCCTACGCTCGAACTGCGCCTCGGTGGATGAATGAATGGATGCTATGAGCGTCCCCTTTGAAACAGGGGGGTGGGTTCCGCCAACAAGCTCTTGTTCTTACTTTGCATATTATACCGCCTTAACTTTTTGAAGAAAAAAAAACAGACAGAATTCCCAGCATCAAACTTTATGAACCACTACTGAGAACTTTGTTCTTGTACGCGTCTGTTGTTTCCGGTCTCCTTACTTTTCTGCCACCAAATCTTGAATCGCCTCTTACTAATTGTGGGAACGCCGACATGATTGGCGGCACTGTGGACGAAGACGATGAACGCGCGAACAGTTGCGCGAGGAACGTATTGAAGCGTCAGGAAGGCTTCACTGCTAGGGTACCGACCGTGGGACGCTTCACTTCATTTTTTCCCCCTAAATTTATGAATGTGCCCTCTAAAAATTTCTGTTGGCATGGGGTTGACTATTGCTTTGTGTTAAATGATTGCCTTTCCCCCATTTTGTGTTTTGTTAGACGCACATTTCAAACAATCTAATGTTGCCAATCCCCCCTGTGGGTACGAGCCATGTTTTGAAACGACAACGACGACAAACGCGCGAGCTGTGGCTGGGTGCCCGCGGGCGCGGCTGGCCGAGACTGGATCCAGCTGGCGTGGACTTTGGACATTGGCGCCTGTATCTCCCACTTCCCCTTACCCCAGTGAGGAGTAGCAGGCTAGAGACACGCCCTCCAGGCCGACCTCTCCTCCCTTCTCTTCATTAAAATCTACTCTCTCTCTCTCGTAACTTGGGGCCCCGGCTGCGTTCCGGGATGGACCATGGTCATGGCGAAGGCTGACAGCGCCCGCTCCACAGCCAGTAGCGACTACTACCCCGGCCTGGCGCGTTACCGTTTGCGCTGTGCGAGCTGTACCTTTGATGTTCGGTAACGAGCGCTTCCGCCGGCTCCTCCTCCGTCGCTGTCATCGAGCCTGGCGTGGGCCCTTGTGGCGGCGTGGGCCCTTGTGGCGGCGTGGTCTCCGACGTGCTGTTGCAGCTCTCGGCGCCGCCGCTCGAGAAGGGCACCGCCGGCGCAGGTGACGTCATGAGCGCGATGGCGCCGACACCACCTCAAGAACGGCTCCGTCCCTTTGCGCGGCAATGCGTGGCCCGAGACGGCCCGAGAGGACGTGGTGAATGGTGTCCAGTGTTCCGGTGAGATTTCGGGAGCTCGAGGCCAGTTGCCAACGGTAGCGGTGGCGGCACTGTTAGAGCGATGATCAGGATGATTTGCGATCTTCCCCTCCTGTGACCGGCGTGCTGCGGTGTGATGTGGTCTCTGTGGTGGCAAGGCATTGAGCAGGCGGCGACTCCTTCCTGCGACCTGCTGCGTGCACTCATCAGAAGGACGTTGGAGAGGAAAATAAGACCAGGTGTGCGTCAGGGACGGTTTAGGGCCTTTCGGTTCTGGCAAGACCCGAACTCCAATGCTGCACCACCTGGTTAGCCCGATCTTCGCAAGGAGTCCGTCCGGGAAGCCAGCCTGGTTTAGGGCCTGCAGGTTCCTGGAAGACCTTGGTGACTCGGACGTGCCAGATCCGCCAATCCTCGTTCGGTGCATTAGCAGTCTACAAGGTTCGCCCACCGGTAGGGGTGTCATGCCGTTGCTGCCAGACACCGTGGGCCGGTGCCATCTTCGCCTTCGCAGAGGGAGAGGGAATGTGGGAACGCCGACATGATTAGCGGCACTGTGGACGAAGACGATGGACGCGCGAGCAGTTGCACGAGGAACGCGCGAGCTGCGGTTGGGCGACCTTGGGCGCGGCCGGCCGAGATTGGATCCTGCTGACGTTGACTGCGGAATCGGGCCGTTTCCCACAGTATCGAGCCGTTTCCTACATAATCTCTGCTGCGGACACGCTTACTTTCCCCCTGCTATCCTGAGCCCAAGGGCATCAAAGAGGCCAGAGGAGCCTAAACCGACAGCTCGGTAGATATCTTAATTTTGTAATAAAACAGGTTCGAGTGTTTCCCTATCTTTACCGCAGCAAGCACATGCTTCTTATTACTTGGTGTACCTTGATTTTTATGTTCTAAGACATGCTGATCTCGCATCAAAAAGTAAGGGGCTTGCCCCTGAGTAATAATTTTTAACACAGGGTGCAGTTGTAGGTCGCGGCTGCGGCATCCGTCCGTCCGCCGGTGTCACGCAGTTCATGTGACCAGCAGATGATTAGGGCCGCGCCGGGGGAGGAAAGGTCACATGACCAGCAGAGTAGAGGAGTAAAGGCGCGTTGGAGGATGAGTAACACCCCCTAGTCTAGGGGGTGTTGGGATGAGACGACCGATGAGACCCCGAGCTGGGCGCGAGGAGCAGAGGCGATGGGTGTAAGAGAAGCTGTTTCTGTGCTGTGTGCCCTTTCGGATAACTCGCAACGCACAGAACTGCTGCGGACTCCGTCCGTGTTTCCACGCGTTCGCGCCGAACGCGCACGGTGTCCCTGACTGCAGCCGATGCGTTTGGCGGCGGCTCGGCTGGTTTCGACCAGAAAACTGGAGTAAAGTCGGAAGTCGCTGCCTCTTCTCCCCTCGCAACGTTCCGATATAACATAAGGTCGTGTTATAGATCTGTGTTTACTTGTGGTTTCGCAATTGCATCATATGCAACAGATGCACATGTAACACTCGGTCTAACTAACACAACTTCTTTGTTCGACTATTTTCACGAAGTGGAAGGCAGGTATAATTTTTTAATTCTTTCTCGATTTTGTTTTTTTCCTCTCAAGTAGATACACATAGCAGGTTTCTCTTTCATTGCTGCCACCCGTGAGATCGTCTCAACCCCGAATTGCCAGACACACAGGAGAAAAACTCTACAAATGCGAAACATTCAGTAACTCGTTCAAGCGGTCAGGATAACTTAACGTACACCAACGCACCCGTACAGGCATAAAACCCTAGAACTTCGAGATATGTGTTAAATCATTCGCGCAGTTGGGCTATATTTTAATGTCCATAATCGCACGCATAGAGGCATTTAACCCTACACAGGCAAAACATGTGGGAAATCATTCACGGGGTTGGATCGCCTTCAACACACATCAACTCAAGCACACAGGCGAGAAAGCCCATGTCTGCCCAAAATGTACGAAATCATTTCAGAACAAGCATTATCTCAAAGAGGATTTCAACCTGCGTACGAGCGCGAAACCTTTCAGTCTGCGAAATATATAGAAAGCTTTTTCTGAACAGCACAGATCTCGTACATGATCACCTCCGCCACGCGGATGAAGCGCCACATAAGTGTGCCCAGTGCGGCGCTCGTTTCTCAGGGAGAGAATCCCTCGACATACATGTGTGACACATGGTCACGTGTTATTTGTGGGGAAATTCCTTTAGAGATGCGATTCAACCAGTCGCTCATCTCGTGATGCATAGAGGTGGCCGGCCGTAACAGTGAGATTGGTGCTCATATGAATTCAGTCGTCCCCGACTTTTTCACAGAGACGTGAGTGCGAAGCTGTGCAGGAAAACAACGCTGATATTCTTTCATAGCACTACGCTACGCAATGTAGCAGCATAAGCAACTGCTAAACGAGTGGCGTCTCTGGGTGGTCTCGCAGGTTTTTGACATCAAAGACGTATTGCAGAGTGCGTCGAAAGCCCCAAAAATGGGATAATTTTATTTATTTATTTATTTATTTATTTATTTATTTATTTATTTATTTATTTATTTATTTATTTATTTATTTATTTATTTATTTATTTATTTATTTATTTATTTATTTATTTATTTGTACCTCAAATACCCCTTTCGGATTTTTACATGAGGGGGGGGGGGGGGGGGGCATACCAAGTAGGTTGTATTTTCGATGAATGCCTTGAACGATGAATGACTGGAGTGGTGCACCGCTTCGGCTGGTAGACGACTCCAGTCTTTCGCTGTCTGAAGGAAGGAAGAGTTATGAGCGGCAGTGCGAGCTGGAGGGGGATAACCAGCCTTTGAATGGCTATGACGGGATGAAGTGCGATGTGCAGGTATGCTGTCGGTGTGGTGAAGCAGCGAGTGATAAAACTTGCAAAACAGACATAGCCTTGCTGTTTTGCGGCGGCGCTCGAGGGTTGGAAGGTTCAGAGAAAACTTAAGTTTAGTGACGCTAGTGTGGTAAGAGTATTCGGAGTAACCTTGCTGCGCGATTCTGCATGAATTCTAGTGCTGTTGCCAGGTTAGATTAGTATGGGTCCAAGACTGAGCATGCGTATTCCAGTGTGGGTTGGACAAATGTTAAATATGATAGTAGTTTTACTGAAGGGGGAATAAGACGAAGGTTACGGTGCAAGTAACATAGAACACGATTGGCATCATTGCCAATGTTGGAAATGAGTGACGACCAACCGAGGTTACTGGACAGGTTAACGCCTAAGTACTTATAAGAAGTGGCGGTGCACATATTTCAGAACCAGCGATAAGGTATGTAGCTGAAATAAAGGATTGGCTGCGGTGGCGACGTTTTTTTGACGTCGAGAGACATTGGCCAATATTTACACCAGATTTCAATGTTTTAAAGGTCGGACTGGAGAGAACGATAATCAGCGTCGTTAGTAGTAGGATGATAGATTACGCAATCATCAGCGCAAAAACGAATTTTCGAAGATCAACCTCTCGGTAAGTCGTTAATGTGTATTAAGAAGAGTAGTGGTCCTAGAACAGTGCCTTGCGGCATGCCAGAGATAACGGGTGATAGATTAGAAGAACATTGGTTAGCGAAAACGAACTGTTGACGGTTATTCAGAAAGTTGTGTACCCATTGGCGAACAAAAGCTTTAGGATTTAGATGCGATGGCATTAGGGAGAGCCGTTCATGAGGAACCTTGTCGAACGCCTTTTGAAAATCTAGAAAGAGGGCATCTATAGGTACATTTCAATCAAGATGTGAGCTTTTGTCAATAACGAAGAGAGCTAGTTGAGTCTCACAGAACATGCCTTTCAGAAAACCATGTTTATTAGGATTGAAAAAAATCTGCTGATGTTAAAAAATTTACAATATGAGAATAGATTATATGTTCCATTAGTTTGAAACAAACACTGGTGAGGGGAATTGGACAGTAATTGTGGCACGATGATGATGTGGTTTCAGGGAAGGTATGTCCACAACAGACCAAATTGTTCGCATTGAGTCTTATATTAGAGATGCTTTTATACATAAGCAGTCCTGTCTCTGTGTTTCTTGACCTAGAGAAAGCTTACGATACGACATGGCGCTACGGCATTCTCGGAGATCTTCCGGCTATGGGTGTCCGTGGCAACATGGTAAACATAATCGAAAGTTACCTATCTAATCGAACATTCCGCATAAGAGTGGGTAACGCTTTCTCTAGCACATTCACCTAAGAGACCGGTGTGCCGCAGGGGGCGTGATTAACGTTGCACGCTATTTATTGTAAATATGAATTCCCTGCGCACATTCATACCACGCTCAATGTTTTTTTCTGTTTATGTCAGCGATGTGCAGATAGGCTTCAAGTCATGTAATATTGCCATCTGCGAACGACAAGTTCAACTTGGTATAAACGGATTGTCCAAATTTGCAGATGAGGATGGTATTAAAGTAAACGCCCAGAAGAGCACTTGCATAGTCTTTACAAACATGAGAGGCGTAACGCCTGTCCCAAGTGTACAAATCAATGGAGATGCGCTCTCTGTGAGCAGCGAGCATAAGTTTCTAGGAATCGTTTTAGGTTTCATGCTGACACTTATTCCTCATATTAATTATCTGAGGGCAAAATGCCTGAAGACAATGAACCTTTTAAAGCTTCTGTCGCGTACGACTTGGGGTAGTGTTCGAAAGTGTCTACTTAACTTGTATAAAAGTCTTGTCTGCTCATGCATTCATTACGGTGCTATACGTTATAATTCCGAAACGCCAAGTGCATCAACAATACTAGACCCCGTTCACCATCTGGGTATCCGCCTCGCGACCGGTGCTTTCCGAACAAGTTCGATCCAGAGCCTCTATGTGGAATCGAATCAGTGGTTACTTCATCTGGAGCGATCATATACCAGTTTTACATATTTCCTGAGAGTACAAGCGAATATTGAACATCCTTCTTATTCCACCATAAACGATATGACCGCTGCTGCACTCTTCCATAAACGACCTGCAGTGAGGATACCGTTCTCATTACGTGTAAGGAATCTTAGTGAGGAAATGATTGTTCCAGTGTTTGAACATCGTCCTATGGCTCCAGTGAAACTGTTACCGCCGGGGCAGTGGCAGATCATAGAGTGTGACACATCGTTTGTAGAGGTTATTCAACACGCACCAGAGGCACATATCAAAATGCACTTCCTAGAACTCCAAACCAAGTACTCGTGCACGGAGTTTTACATAGACGCTTCTAAGTCACATGCCGGGGTGTCTTATGGAGCCGTCGGTCCATCCTTCTCGGAATCCGGTGTACTGCACCCAGAAACAAATATTTTTACAGCTGAGCCCAATGCACTATTGTCGACTGTGAATAATATAAGGAAATCAAAACCTCAAAAAGCAATTGTATTTACAGACTCCCTAAGCGTCGTAAAAGCATTGATGTCACTCGGTAAACACAAGAATCCTGTACTTACTGAGCTCTATTCCGTTCTGTGTAAAGCGTATATATCTAACTAGCATGTGATTATATGCTGGGTGCTTGGCCATTGAGGCATCGAGGGCAATGTGCTAGCAGATTAGTTGGCCACATCAACTACATCGCAAGCTGTTAATCGTGCCGCTGCTATTCCTGCTGGAGATCTGAAGGCTTTCTTGCGAAGGAAACTGCGAGACCACTGACAGCGCTTGTGCGACGCTGAAACAAATAAGGTTCACTTGATTAAACCACAGTTAGGTTTCTGGCCCCCCGTAACGAAAACGCTACGAACTGATGTCCTGTTCTGTCGTCTCAGAATAGGACATACATATGGCACCCACAGTTTTTAGCTGACTCGTGATGAACCACCAACCTGTGGTAGATGTGGTGAGAGGCTGACCTCCTCCACGTCCTGCTGGAGTGTCGGGAAGCCGAAATTGAGAGAAATATTTTCCACAAGCGTACCGATATCATGTCCCTCTTCATCCCATTTTGTTTCTTGGTGAAGCCCAACAAGTTCGTAGCGCATCCTCTTCCTTGAGGATTCCACTGTGATAGTAGTTTTTTATAGCACATGCCTCCACGCCCTTGTGGTTCAAGGGCTCTGTTTAGGCAGTAGTGCTTCTTGACAATTACTGCATGTTAATTATTTGAAATATCGTATTTATTTCTCAATGCATTCTTCATTTTTATAGCACACCTCATTAGTCATTGCCATGATTTTAGTACACGTATATTTTACACACTTTACAGTGACTATTTTTAGACCCTTTATGCCACGCCTCATCGGCTTCTCAGAATTCATCGCTCCACTGCAAACTCACAAGCACTGGCACTCTTTGGCCATATCTGGCTCTTGCGCCACTAAACAACACACATTCATTCATTCGACTCACACTTAGGAGGCCCGGGTTCGACTCCCACCGAGACCGAGGTGTACAAAATTTTCTTTCCAAGCCCCCCGCAGGGGCGTCTGCGTCAGCAGGCGTTTGGTGAGTTGCGACACCACGCACCCGAGCAAATGAGAATTGGACCCTCCCGCGTGTAGCCGTGCGTGGCTGAGCCGTGTCTGGGGAATGGGGGATCCTGGGGGTTGAGCCGATGCCGGGTGTTTGGGCCTTTAAGCCCCCCCCCCCCCCCCCCGGCAGAGGCAACACACCTATTCGGCCTCTGCTTCGCATAGACGGCACCCCTGGGCTGACCCACCCAGGGGAAATCGGCAGTTGCCTTTTCCTGTCCTCCTCTCAAACCTTCGTCTTTCTCTCTCACTTTCAATCTATCCTGTCTTCTTTTCACTTCCTTTTACTTCCAATTTCCCAGGCAGCTAGGGTTAACCTGGTGTGGGTAGCCAACCTGGGATATTCCATATTTGGTTATAGTGGTGGCGTACAGTTGGCGTTTGCAGGACCTATCCTTTACAGATTCTGCAGCGTCCCCTTGTTGGGCTCCATGGTGGGCAGCTGGCGTCACCACAGAAACTCATTCCGCATACATGGATAGTTCCTTTCCCGCACTTCCTGATCGCCGCCAGAAACGGGGGCGCACCGAAGAAGCATTTCAATTTTTTTGGCCACAAAACAGAAAATTTTCCGCGCTTTCACGTTATTCACAGTGAGAAGCCAGACAAGAGCGCAAGAGTTGCATCACCTTTTCTCGTTGCGAAATGTTTGACCGAGACCATAGGACCAGGCTACAAGGCTACAAAGATGGCAAGTGGAGATCTCCTGCTGGAACTCCGCAACAAAAAGCATGAAAAGTTACATACCTTAGTGTCTTTTGGCGAAATACCGATAACAGCGACCCCGCACCGCACGATGTGCACCACTCGTGGTGTCGTCTCAAATGATGATCTCGTGGACCTAAGCGATGCTCAACTTCTAGAAGGCTGGAAAGATGAAAATGTAATCAATGTGAAACGGATTAAGATGAGGCGAGATGGCAAAGAGATCCAAACGAAACACATTATTCTCACATTCGGTACAAGTGTTCTGCCCCAGACCATAGAGACAGGATGCATAAAGATCAAAGTCAGGCCCTACATTCCGAATCCTCTCCGTTGCTTTAAGTGTCAAAGAGTCAAAGATTTGGCCACAGTTCGCAGAAGTGCCGTGGCCGCCTAACCTGTGCGAAATGTGCCCACGAACATGCATCGGAATCCTGTGAAAACAAACTGCAATGTGTCAACCTGCGACTGCGAGCATGCCGCCTACTCGCGGTCCTGTCCCGTCGTAGAAGAAGGAAAAAGAAATCCTCACAATCAAAGTCAAAGAAAATATTTCGTTCAAAGAGGCACGAAGGCGGGTATCATACGTGCCAAAGAACACCTTTGCTGAAGTGGCGCGTCAGGGGGCAGCGTCGCAACGGCTTCCGGCGGCTGTCCGGCCCACACACAGTGAGCCGGCAGTGACGCCATCCGCCCCCTCGGCGGCTGCAGCTAGCGCTGGTCCGCCAACTCACAAGAAGGGGCCATCGACCTCCGGGCTGGTGGCCTCCAGGGCCCCGTCTCTCGAGGCGAGGCCTTTCCATCAAACCAACCGCTCGCAAGAGCACGTGTCCAGCGCCTAGCAAGAGGCGATGGACACAGGAACCGGCCAGACAGCGCCGCCAGCGCCTAAGGAGCGGTGAGAATCTCGCGATCGCTTCAAAAAAGAAAAAGCCCTGCATCACAGGGTCCGACAAGGGCTCTGTAAGTTAAGTTAGTCTCTTTTACACACAGCACAAAAACAATTTCAACATGAATACACAAATAATACAATGGAACGTCAGAGGACTCCTACGCAACCTCGATGACGTCAAAGAAATCCTACACAGGTTTAATCCTAAGGTTCTTTGTGTTCAAGAGATACACCTTAAATCTACACAATCCAACTGTCTCCGGCAATACGCATTTTTCCGGAAAGACCGAGACGACGCTCTTGTGTCGTCCGGTGGTGTAGCAGTAGTTGTAGACAAGTCTGTAGCTTGTACAACATGTACAGGTGCCCACAAAATAAGGGCCCATTCACACTTGCGACTAGGCGAGGTCGCGCGACCAGTAGTCGCAAAGCGACCAGTCGCAAGTAGTCGCAAATGGTCGCTTTTCTCGAAATGCGACCGTTTCGGGCCAGTCGCTCACTGCTCGATTTTTCAGTCGCGCGACCGCAGTCGCAAAACGGCTGAACCAATCAGATGCGAAGGAACAGGACGTCCATATACGCTGACGCTTATTTTACGCGGCGATGACATTGCAAGCAGACGTGAACGGCATATCTCGAGACATTTCGGTTTAGCGACTCGTCGGTCACATTTGTAAGTGTGAACATAGTTCGTGTTGAGTAGTTTTCTGGTCGCCAGTCGCAATCGGTCGCGCGACCTCGTAGTCGCAATGTGTGAATGGGCCCTAACTCGGAACGCTGGACCGGTGGCCTTTCGCCGGCGGAGCGCGCCGGTGAAAAAGTAGTGCCAGAGTCTGCGCATGCGCGGTCTCCCTAGCAAGCTCGCCTCGCTCCCCAGCGCATCTAAATAAGTGCCTTGCTCCAAAAGAAAAGCGTTGGGCGCCTTTTAGCGTTGTCACAGGGGGGCTGTGCGGATGCGGCCTCTGAAACTCTATGTGCGAGCGTGTGCACGCGATTGGAGCATAAGCGCTCGTGCGTGCGCGTTAATGGGCATCGGCGCCTTTTAAAGCTTTTCATTAGCCGCGGAACGTGACCATCGCGGACAACACTTGCAGTATCATAAACCAGAAAGCGGCATACTACACCTCTACCGTTCAATAAAGCATGTAAAAGTGAATTTAGCACCAAGAATCTGAAAATAATTAAGCGTAATTCAAGAGTCCCAAAGACTAAATAAGAGTAATTAGGGTAATTCGTAGACATCGTACGACACCTTTATTAAAGCGTGGTAAAGTGAATAACTAAGTAACTAAAATAATTACGAATAATTAAAAGTAATTAAGAGTTCCAAAGAGCAGCACATACTAATACGGATGAATTATAGACTCCGTAACAGCAAGCAAGAAAACAAATAAACCGAATTACGACCAAATAATAATTATTTAATTAATTTATTTATCTATTTACAATCGGAAATGAAATGACGTCAGCGCATTAAAGCTTTCGCCGCCAAAGTCGTCTTATTAATCGATATGGGACTGAACGTTTTTTTTTTCCTACGCATTTAACTCACACAGGTGAACAGCCCCTTGATTAGCAACGTATCACCACACTGAACGAAAAATTGAATGTTTGAACCAACCAACGCAGACACGCAATCAAATGTTAGAGCATACTCCCTGCTAATACTGCAGCGAAGCGGCCAGATTTCGTTAATAAATAGCGCACTATGCGATGTTCATTGTGACTGCGAAGCATTGAAGATACCTTTATTATAGTGCCGCACGCATAAAATTAATTCCTGTACATGAAATTGGCGTGTTGGAATATGCCGTCTGATGCCATTTTGAAAACATTTATTACTGCACGCAGTCATCGTTTTTAAAGGAGCCATCGTGTTACAGTCAAAGTTCTGCTCTTATTCCCAAGTAGAAAATGCGGCTCGGAATATAATTGCACGATGACTAACATACATCGCGCTACACGATAATACGGTTGAAAATTGCGCTACAGTGCTATTACAGGCGCCCCGTGGCGCTCGCCCACATGAAGGATAACCTATAAATTCATAGTTTCTTTAGGCGAAATAATTAAGTCAGATATGCAAGACATTACGTATAATGAAAAGTGGAGCATTGTGAACTCACTGGTCACCACTCAGATATAAACGCTCATGGATTCCACCAACGCAAGCTATCCAGAAAGCATGACTATATCCTATAGAATGATTGCAGATTTCGACGAGAATACGCCACAAGAATTACACGTGCGTTTAGAGATTACGCTGCATAGCGCGCGAGCACGCTGTCGTCTACAGGCCCCGATCCCCCCGGATGTGTTGTCTCAGTGCTAAGAGGGACAAACCGCACGTTTTTTGACGCAAGGCAACGCCTATCTAGATGCACTGAACCCGCGCATGCGCAGACTAAGGCTGTATTTTTCAGCGGGTGTGCTCTGCCGACGAGCGGCCACCGGTCTGGCGTTCCGAGTTATTTTGTGGGCACCTGTACCCCTTCAGACAGTCCTTGAGGCAGTGTCAATTCGGGCAATCCTGTATGTGCTATATACATACCCCCACACTATATTCTCGGAAAAACTGAGTTTTATAATCTTGTTCATAAGCTTCCGAAACCCTACATACTTGTCGGTTATTTTAGCGCTCACAACACGTTGTGGGGAGATTCCCGAGGTGACCCAAGAGGTCGTCTTATAGAAAACTTTCTTTTTAACTCTGGTGCGTGTCTCTTCAATGGGCAGGAGCCAACATATTACAATCTTTATCATAATCCCTACTCATCAATAGACCTGTCAATTGACTCAGCCTCTCTTTCTCCAATTTAGAATGGCATGTGCTCAAAGATCCATATGGAAGTGACCACTTCCCAGTGGCACTGAACTTGTTGAAACAACATGACTCCCCTCTGCACAACCCTCGCAGCCTGGAAGTGTTTTAAAGAATCCACATATTTATCACGAGAGTTTATAAGTAATCTTAGTATAGATCACGCTGTATTATATTTTACCGCTTTTATTATTGACGCTGCAGTTCATCCCTTAAACAAAAGGTCGTTCACGCGGAAGACGAGTTCCCTGATGGAACGAGGACTGCAGACAAGCTCGGAAAAAGCAAAACAAAGCATGGGGCATGTTGCGCCGATACCCAACTGCAGAAAACCTTCTTCAATTCAAACACTGCAAATGACAGGGAAGGCGCACTCGACGGCCGCCTAGGAGAGCAAGCTGGGAGAGGTTTCTGTCGGGAATAAATTCGTATACCCAAGAAACAAAAGTGCGGAATGCGCTCGGAAGGTTAAAGGGGCAGGAACCGCATCCGTTGCCTTTGGTAAATGCAAGGAAACAGGTTGGAAGACAGGCAGACGCTCTCGGAACACATTTTCAGTATGTATTTAGCTCCGCGAACTATACGCATATATTCCTTAAACAGAAAGAAATAGAAGAACGGTAGACACTGGAGCGCAAATGCGGAGGAAACAACCGCCCATTCAACATTGCCGAGCCTTAAAGCAACATTAAACGCCTGCAAAAGCTCTGCGCCGGGAGCAGACAGGATTATGTATGACATGATCAAGAACATGCACACGGACACACAGATAACATTGCTCGCACTTCTTAATCACATTTGGGCAGCCAGACACGTTCCAGCGGCATGGAAGGAAGCTATCGTTGTCCAGGTTTCGAAACAGGGTAAAGGCCCATCCTTGGTAACAAGCTACCGTCCGATAGCACTTATGAGCTGCTTATGTAAGCTTTTCGAAAAAATTATAAATCGCCGTCTTTTGCATTTCCTAGAATCAAGCAACATGCTTGATCGCTATCAGTGTGGATTTCGAGAAGGCCGGTCCACAACCGAACATCTTGTGCGCATTGAAGCAAACATACGCCATTAATTTGCTCATAAACAATACTTCTTTCAGTTTTTCTCGACATGGAAAAGGCCTATGACACCACATGGTGCTATGGCATTATCAGAGACTTATCAGGAATGGGTATCCGTGGCAACATGCGTAGCATAATTGCAAGTTATCTCTCACACTGTACTTTCCGAGTTAGAATTGGTGATGCCCTCTCTAGGCCATTTACACAGGAAACTGGGGTACCGCAGTGTGGCGTACTTAGCTGTACCCTTTTTATCGTTAAAATGAACTCTTTACGTTTATTTATCCCACAAAGTATGTTTTGCTCAGTATATGTTGATGTGCAGATTGGATTTAAATCGTGTAACATCGCAGTCTGCGAGCGACACCTTCAGTTTGGATTGAACGAAGTCTCAACATGGGCAAATCAGAACGGCTTCAAGCTGAATCCGCAGAAAAGCTCCTACATTCCTCTTTACAAGGAAGAGGGGACTTGTTCCAGAGCCCAGTATCCAGCTCCATGGTCAGCGCTTACCTCTGAACACACAGCATAAATTTCTTGGTGCCTTACTTGACTTTAAACTTACATTCATTCCACATATAAAGTATTTGAAAGCCAAATGTTTGAAAACAATGAACATTCTTAAAATTATTGTGCGCACGACATGAGGCAGTGACAGGGGCTGCTTAATGAACCTGTACAGGAGCCTCATACGGTCACGTCTGGACTATGGGTCTGTGGTGTATCACTCTGCCGCTCCAAGTGCAGTGAAGATTTTGGATCCCGTTCACCATTTAGGCATTCGCCTGGCCACAGGCGCCTTCAGCACAATTCCTATACAGAGTTTATACATAGAATCTAATGAGTGGTCACTCTACCTGCAAAGAACATATATAAGCTTCACATATTACCTCAAAGTTGCAATCTAATCCTGAACACCTGTGTTATAAAACCGTTAACGATTTGACGTCTGCCACGCTATTTCAAAACCGACCTTCAATGAGAAAACCTTTTACACTACACGTGAGGGAGTTGAGCGAGGAAATGAATGTCCCACTAGATTTGCACCCACTGATGGCTCCAGGAAGGCTGTTGCCACCGTGGCTGTGGCAAATGATAAAATGCGACACGTCATTTGTCGAAGTTACAAAGCACGCTCCAGTGGAACACATCAGAATGCACTTCCGAGAACTTCAATTAAAATACTCCTGCTCAGAATTTTTTACTGACGCATCAAAATCCAATGCTGGCGTGTCTTATGCAGCAATTGGTCCATCTTTCTCAGAATCGGATGTATTACACCCCGAAACAAGTATCTTTTCCGCGGAGGCATACGCATTAATGTCGGCTGTAAAACACATAAAGGCATTAAAACTCGAAAAAGCTGCCATATTTACAGACTTCTCTAAGCGTAGTAAGAGCTTTAATGTCTCTACGGAAACATAAAATCCAGTAATCAATGACATCTACTCAACGCTATGTACTATGTACGCATCTCACCAATATATCGTAATATGTTGGGTGCCAGGGCACAGAGGCATAGTGGGCAATACACTTGCAGACGAACTTGCTACATCCATACTTACGAGTGCCTGCTACTCTACCGTAGCAATCCCTCACACATACTTGAAGCCTTTCTTGCCGCAATAAGCTGGGACCGTGAAACCTCAAATAGACTTCATTTAATCAAGCCGCACCTACGAAACTGGCCTTCGGTAACAAAGTCACGACAAACTGATGTCGTGCTTTGTCGACTGCGAATAGGACATGTGTACGGTACTCATCCTTACCTGCTGACTGGTGGTGAACCTCCACTCTATGGTAGGTGTGGTGAGAGGCTGACCGTTCTCCACGTCTTGGTGGAGTGTCGGGAACTAGAGGCTCAACGAAATAAGCACTTTCCTATAGCACACTGATGCCACATTCCCCTTCCTGCGGTATTGTTTCTTGGAGCAGAACCAATTTTTGACCATAAACTAGTTTTACAGCTTTTTACAAGATATCGACTTATTGCGCGTTATAAGCCCACGTGATTCGTATCGCGTCCTCTCAACGGAGGCTGCTGCTACGATCGTTGTGACCTGTATGGCACATGCCTCCAGGTCCTTGTGCTTAAGGGCCCCGGTGAGGCACTAGTGCTACCTCTTTTAGTATATCACCTCTTCTTAATACATCGTTTCTTCATAACATGTCATGTACCGTCGTCAACTTTTAATGCATATATAACTGCGGACACTTCAACGAATCTTTTAGGCCTCTATGGAGCCATATTTTATCCAAGTCTTAATATTAATTATTCATCCACCAATAGCAGCCTATTACCATAGCATTGGCGCTCTTTGGCCACATCTGGCCCTTGCACCAATAAACTCCAATCATAATCATCATCATCATCATCTTATTTTCAAGCCACATATTTACTTGGTTTACGGGAAGCTCCTTGAGAAATGTGACGTCAATTGAAGCATTCTTGCGGTGTCGGCCATTTTTAGTCACACAGCAGTTTCCCAAAGTTGCACCGCCAACGTAGACAACTAAGGCTTCGCTTTCAAAAAGCATCCCTAAGTAGTGTGTCATTTACTGCTTGTGCGTGATAACACGGAAGCAGTAAACGTATTCGTGCGCGCGCTGTATGGAAATAGAACACACGCATTTTGATTGCTCAAGGCGCTAAGCAACAACGGCGTTTCTAAGTTGGACGAAACAGTCTTGTTAAATGCCGATTGTTTAACTTCCGAGGGCATACCTCATGTCATGTGTCTCGAACCTCGTATGCTGTCGATTTGACAATGTAAGAATATTATCAATGGCTACACCGAGCAGCTTTCATGGTAACAGTCTAGTGCAGATGTTTCTACTCACCTACATGTTTTAAATCTAGGTTATAATTGTTGTACTAAGAGAACAAAAACAAAAGATTTGTCTTGCTTCCCACTCAATGACGACTGCCGTTTTTTTCGCGTCACAGACAAGCAAATTCAGCAGTCTTCAACATCTGCTTGACTAGAGACCAAATCGAACGATAAACTCAAATGCATGCAGGTAACATTCAGGTTAAGCAAATCGCTTGAACATAAACGCGCCATTTTGCTTGCCAAATCTGCATTGACGAAAACGTGTTGCTGTATTTCGGTAACAGCAATCGCTACGCCAGGTTGAGCCTCCTTATCCGGCTACTTGCAGGTCTGCTACCGGAACTGAGGAAAGCGAACAGCAAGAGTTATGCGGTGTCTGCGGCAAGGTTTACACCAGACTGCCCGGACACGCTGCCGAGCACTATGGAGATGAATCCTCCATTTGTGAAGCATGTTATCTACCCTCCGCAAAGATTAAGAAGTTCGTAAGACATTGCCTGAAGAGCACAAAAGAAAAAATGTACAAATGCGAAACATGCGCCAAATCATTCACGCGGTCGTGGTACCTTAAGGCACACCAGCTCACCCACACAGGCATAAAACCCTACAACTGCGAAACATGTGGTAAATCATTCGCTCGGTTGGGCTATCTTAATGTCCACAAACGCACGCATACAGACGTTACTCCCTACAAATGCGAAACATGCGGAAAATCATTTAAGCATTCGTCGGCCCTTAACGATCATCAACGCACGCACACAGGCTTGAAACCCTACAAATGCGAAACATGCGGCAAATCATTCACGCGGTCGTGGTACCTTAAGACACACCAGGTCACCCATACAGGCATAAAACCCTACAACTGCGAAACATGTGGTAAATCATTCACGCGGTTGGAGCATCTTAATGTACACAAACGCACGCATACAGGCGTTACTCCCTACAAATGCGAAACATGCGGAAAATCATTCAAGCATTCGTCGGCCCTTAACGCTCATCAACGCACGCACACAGGCTTGAAACCCTACAAATGCGAAACATGTGGGCAATCATTCACGTGGTTGGGTAACCTTAAACTACATCAACGCACACACACAGGCATGAAACCCTAGAAATGCGAAACATGCGGAAAATCATTCAAGCAGTCGTCGCACCTTAACGCACATCAATGCACGCACACAAGCGAGTAACCCCATGTCTGCCTAAAATGTACGAAATCATTTCAAGGCTAGCAGTCCCTCAAGCACCATTTCAGCGAGCATACGGGTGCGATAGCTTTCGTCTGCGAAATATGTAGCAAGTCTTTTTCGCGCAGATCAAGTCTCTGAAAATTCATCGCCTCCGCCAGCGGATGAATCGCCGCATCAGTGTACCCGCGGGGACGAGGACAGGATTGCTTATTACAACTGAATGTTTATTGAAGAACATGACAGGTAACTTTAGACAGCGGAAAGAACCACTTGCCAAAACTTAAAATGACCAGAGAGAGAATCCCTCGACGCACAAATGTGCGAGATGGTTACGTGCTATTTGTGTGGAGATTCCTTTACAGATGAGATTGAACTGGCCACACATCTCGTGACGCACAGAGGTGGGCAGCCGTAAAAGTGAGATTGGTGCACATATGATGTCAATCGTCCGCTACTTTTCCACAGAGGCGTGAGTGTGAACAGGTGCAGGAAAACAACGGTGATATTCTTGCATAGCACTGAGCACCATACGCTACGCAACGCATGTGGAAACCAGGTTATTTCGAACAAAGTGGCAAACAGGTTAGTGCAATGCACAACGTAAACGATGCCAGCGGGGTCTTTCAACTTACCAGACATTACGCTTTCGTCGAAATTATGTCCCAAAAAATTTTGAATACCTCGACCAGTGCTCGCTGTTCACATAACGTAGCCATAACAAACTCACTTGAAGACAAACCCGAGTGGGCTCTAATTCTATGTTGTGTGTAACTACAGCGCGGGAATTCTTGCAAAAGAACCTTGACAGCATCGTTCAATTCAGAGAATTTTCTGTCGAAGTGTTCTTGCGGTGTTGTAGTAAGAAACCGTTATGATGCTACCTTTTTAATGATTCTGCAGTGTCAATAGACGAAAACGTGCAGCTCCGAAGAATATTTGAGCCCATGAAACGTTTCTAGTAAAAGTAAGAAGTCAGTTCCGTCATTACGATGCTGCTCTGGTGCCTTCCAGAAAAAGTGTTTACAGTAATTTCTGCGACAATGTTTAGCCATGATGTAGCCACACCAACAGTTCATTGTTTGAAATTACGACCAATGCATTTATTTATTTCGTGATTGCCAAGACACATGCGAGGCAGCGTTGGATCTTTCATTGATGCCAAAGATCTTTAACTGCTGAGCGACTGACTGCTGAGCGAGTTGTTAATGCAAGATAAAGAAGCGCTAAATAGACGAATCACGAGAACAAGGCAACAACAGGATTGCTTATTACAACTGTATGTTTATTGAAGAACATGACAGGTAACTTTAGACAGCGGAAAGAACCACTTGCCAAAACTTAAAATGAGCAGTTAGCAAAGGTGAGTTTAGTGTACCGAAACTGACGGCTTGACTACACACTTATCGTTTGCATTTTGGGCAATGAAAGCTTTGTCGAGTTCGCGTGCCTTGTCTTTATACCGTGCAATCACCTTTGCATGAGTTATCAGCGGAGGGCAGCTGCAATCACGGCAGTGCAGAGTCAAGTCTCTACCCAGTCATTGAAACTCGATGTTCCCTCAGACGATGATTAGGGCAGCGGCCAGTTTGGTTAATGTAACACTTCCCCCATAAAAGGAAAACTTAGTAAACGACACTGTTATCATAATTTTTGCATTCCGTCCCTGTGTTTGCCATTGCGTGCGTTCCACACAGTAGAAGTGTTTCGTATGTCGTCTATTTAGCGCTCCTTTAATTATTTACCTTTGTTTATTATCCAAAAGTGAGCCAATGATAGTAGTGACACTGTGTTAGGCCGGTGTCACATGGTCACTTTGGATCGCCATCAAGGCGGATCTCGATCGAATTTCTCAACCGCGATTGGCTCCCTCCCGCAGCGTGCGCAAAGGGGCCAATCGCGGCTGAGAAATTCGATCCTGGTCGGGCTTGATTGCAATCGAAAGTGCGCCGTGTGGCACCCGTATTAAATTCCAATCGTTTCGAATTTCTCAAAAGCTCACTGACAAGAAAATTTCGAAAGCTCACTGACAAGAAAATTAATTATCGTTTTCTTTTCACGGCTGAACTTTTGTCCGTTTCAAAAGGGCTGCAGTTTTTTATCTATTTAGAAGCTGTGCGCTTTTACTCCCACTGCTCTAGTTACAGCCGTAAAATCCTTTTATCCTGTTGTAACAAACTTAATAATCGACCAATGGCATCTCATATTGGAAGTCTTTTAGGTATATGTATAGGTATATAGTATATGTAAAGGTTTTAGGTATATGTATAACCTTAGTCCATAATAAAGAGAACCAACCTTCTTGTCCAGGCGGAAGGCGTCTGCGTTGACTCGCATTGCTTTAGTTGTATTCGTAAAACATCTTTATCCCGATCTTGCATAAGAGAAAGGGGGAGAGGAAAAAAAGGCGGCATCTTGTTGATTACAGTGTTTTTTTTTTAAGTTTGCTGCGTTACACTTGGGAATGTGGCAAACGTAATCAACCATGTAACAACATGGACAAGAAGGGGTGTGTGCATTCTTGCAGCTGCAGGCTGGTTTATGTGGCGATTGACGCCAACTATTGGTGTGCCTGAGTGTTTCTTGCAGTGTCACTGGGGTATCCATCACCTGTCGAACAGATCAGTGCCCTTTATAAATGAAATGTGTGACGATCGCTCGGGGGTTATAGTGGATGTAAAAATCCTTTCGTTTGCAAGTTCGCAAGAAGAGCACACCTTTCACCACGGTAGCATAGGCACGGCCACACAACGTTACATGCTTCCTATCTCATTGCACGAATTTCAGGGCGGAGAATCGGTACGACCCGTCTTAAATAACTATACAGGGGTATCTGCAGATCCACTCCCTACTGGAGGCAATGGAGCGGCCTGACTATGGTTATGCTCTCCTATGTGCTCTCTCTCTCTCCTCCCCATCTTTCATTCTCCCCCATCCCGCTCCCATGTGTAGGGTAGCAAACCGGTTGTGCTAAACTGGTTAACCTCCCTGTCTTTCCTTGTCCACTCTTTCCTTCCTTCCTCGTCTCGAGGAAACCGCCTCGTTACGAATCACGAATGTGGCGGAAAGCACAACGTCAGAAAGTGAGTTCAGATGCCCAATTTTGTGACTTGATTCCCTTTTATTATTTTAACTTCAAGGAGATGTAAGACTGCGGTCAGCAAAGTCGTCAGCTTCGTCATTACCAGCAATATTAGTGCGAGACGGGATCCACCGCAACTTCATTGTGAACTCGTTGCTGTTGAGAGAGAGAGAGAGAGAGAGAGAAGAAAACATTCATTTGAACCCCCGAGGTCGTTGCCCTTGAGGTCGAGTGGGTTCCCGCAGGGGCGTCTGCGTAAGCAGGCGTTTGGTGTGTTGCGACCCTACGGACCAGAGCACATGAGGGTTGGACCCTCCCGCGCGAAGCCGTGCGCGGCTTTGCCGTGTCCGGGGAAAAGAGGATCCTGGGGGATGAGCCGATGCCGGGTGTTCGGACCTTTACGCCCCTCGGCAAAAGCAACACACCTCTTTGGCCTCGGCTTCACGTAGACGGCACCCCCGGACTAACCCACCCGAGGGAAATCAGCAGTCGCCTTTTCCTTTCCTTCTCATCTCTCCAACCTTCGACTTTTCCTCTGCTTTTAAATCTCTCCTGTCTTCTCTTCACTTCTTTTTACTTCCTTTTTCTGAAGCGGCAAGGGTTAACCTGGTGTATGGTATCCAACCTTGGGTATGCTATATTGGGTTATAGTAGATACGTACAGCTGGCGTCTGCGATTCCTGCGGGTTTCGTAGCGTCCCCTTGTTGGGCTCGGTGGTGGGCGGCTGGCGTCGCTACCGAAATCAAATAATCTTTTATGGCTTCGACATCGTTTCCACGCCTCTCCGATCGTCCTCTCTCTAAAAGAGGGCGCACCAGATGAAAGCTTTCCGTTTTCCGCAAAGAAAATTGACAAATTTCCACGGTTCCATATTATCCACACTGAATGCCCAGAAATGACAGCAAGATTAGTCTCACCTTTCCTTGTGTCGAAGTGCCTTACGGACACAATTGGACCAGGTTACAAAGCCACGAAAATGGCCAGTGGAGACCTTCTCCTAGAAGTTCAGAACAAGATCCAGTATGACAAACTGAACGCCCTCCTGTCCTTTGGCAATACTCCTATAACCGTAACTGCACACCGCTCCTTGAACACAGTTCGTGGTGTGGTATCTGACAGTGACCTCTTGAATGTAACCGAAAATGAACTCCTTGACGGATGGAAAGAAGAACATGTTGTTCAAGTGCAGCGAATCAAGATAAGGCGCAATGACCAGGAAATCCCGACAAAGCACTTAGTCCTAACCTTTGGCTCCAGTGTACTCCCAGAATATATCCAAGCAGGCTACATAAAGATACATGTCAGACCATATATTCCTAATCCTCGCAGGTGCTTCAAGTGCCAGAAGTTTGGTCATAGCTCCCAGAGCTGCCGTGGCCGAATGTCCTGCGCAAAATGTGGTGCTAATGAACACGCAGCTGAAAATTGCAAATCTGACCCGCATTCTTCAAACTGTGATGGAGATCATCCTGCGTACTCGCGCGCTTGCCCTGCTTGTAAGAGAGAGAAGGAAATCATCAATCTAAAAGTGAAAGAGAACATTTCGTTTAATGAAGCTAGGAAGCGATTTTCTTTTGTAAAACCTTCTTATGCCAATACGGTGCGCGTGGCGGCTGCGCCGCACCGGCCTCTAGCAGCTGTCCGAACCACACACAGTGTGCCGGCAGCAGCTACTTCTGCCCCCTCGGTGGTGGAAGCTGCCGCTGCTCCACTTTCGTCTAAGAAGGGCCAGCAGGCCTCCGAGCCTGTGGCCTTTAAGGCCCCTGCACAAGCAGCGAGGCCTCAAAAATCGTCCCATGTGCCCCAGGAAAGGGCGAACAGCGCCTCGCAAGAGGCGATGGATACTTCTTCTTGCCCCTCGGCGCCACTGGCACAGAGGGAGCGGCGTGGCTCACTGGAGCGCGCCAAAAAAGAAAAATCTCGAATCACTGCTTCACAAAAAATTACAACTCTAACTTAAATATCTTGTTTTGTACACAGGGCATTCATTTTGCTTTTATTTAATATGGCTGTGCAAATTTTGCAGTGGAACGTCAGAGGTCTTATAAATAATCTAGATGACGTCCAAGAACTCATCCGTCACTTCCAGCCAAAGATGCTCTGTGTGCAACAAATGCATCTGAATGCATCCCATAATAATTTTCTTATGAAGTTCGTAATTTTTAGAAAAGATCGTGATGGTGCTCTCACATCATCAGGAGGCGTTGCGATAATTGTTGATAAGTCGATCGCCTGTCAAGAGGTGACATTAGACTCCTCTTGAGTCTGTGGCAATCCGCGCCATATTGCATGATAGGCTCGTAACACTCTGCTCGTTATATATGCCACCAGATTATATATTGAATAGGATGGTTTTTGAAAACTTGATATCCCAGTTGCCTAAGCCCTACATGGTGCTTGGTGATTTTAATGCCCACAATACGTGATGGGGCGACTCGCGGTGTGATGCAAGAGGTCGCCTCATTGAAAATTTCCTGCTGTCTACAGGTACCTGCCTCTTCAATAAGGAGGAGCCTACCTTCTACAGTACGAGACACAACACGCGCTCTGCCATAGACTTATCAATTGGCTCTCCTTCACTACTACCACATTTCGAATGGTCAGTGAACAAAAATCCGTATGGAAGTGATCACTATCCTATCATTCTACATACTGCAGAAAAATTGGGCCATAATCCCTATCCGCCTCGCTGGAAGCTAGAGAGTGCAGATTGGCAACGATATCGGGAACTTAGCTATGTATCTCGAAATTCTATTAATAACCTAAGTATAGATGGTGCGGTCTCATATATCACTGCTGTCATAATTGACGCGGCGACAAACTGTATACAGCAGACACAGGGTTCCACCACCAAGAAACGAATCCCTTGGTGGAATGACGCATGTAGAAAGGCGCGGAAAGATCAAAATAAGGCTTGGGGCCTTTTGCGTCCTTCACCAACGACAGAAAACCTTATAAATTTTAGACCGATGAAATCAAGAGGGCGGCGCACACGACGTCAAGCACGCAGAGAAAGTTGGGAAAGGTTCCTTTCAAGAATCAATTCTTACACGGATGAGACTAAGGTGTGGAAGAGATTGAGAAAATTTTGTGGTCGACAATCGCACCCACTTCCTTTGGTGAATGATCAAGGGGAAAGCTTGGCAGACCAGGCTAACTCCCTGGGTAACCACTTTGAAAAGATGTCTAGTTCGGCACTCTACTCCGAGTCCTTCCTCAAACGTAAAGCTACAGCCGAAAAGAAGCCACTCAATCGTAAGGCTGGAGATGATGAACCATACAACCGTCCTTTTACTCTTGCCGAATTTAAGGCTGCACTGAGCAGCTGTAGCAACTCCTCACCTGGAGGTGACAGATAAGACATGATAAGACACCTGAACGCTGAAAGTCAAATGGCATTACTTTCCCTTTTTAATAGAATTTGGGCTGCGGGATACATAGCTTCCACATGGAAGGAAGCTATAGTAATTGCTATTTTAAAGACAGGCCAACACCCATCTTCAGTATCCAGCTATAGACCAATAGCGCTCACAAGTTGTATCTGTAAGCTTTTTGAGAAAATGATTAACCAACGATTGCTCTATTACCTGGAAAATAACAATGCGCTAGATGCATATCAGTGCGGTTTTAGAGAAAACAGATCAACTGTTGACCACCTTGTTCGAATAGAAGCAATTATAAGCGATGCATTTGTCCATAACCAATATTTTTGTCGGTCTTTTTTGATATGGAGAAAGCCTATGATACGACGTGGCGCCATGGAATACTACAAGACCTATCATCAAAGGGGGTACGAGGCAAGATGTTGAATCTCGTAGAAAGTTATCTCTCGAATCGGACTTTCCGTGTTGGACTTGGGAACACATTGTCAATACTTTTCACTCAGGAAAGTGGTGTACCTCAGGGAGGTGTCGTGAGCTGCACGTTGTTCATCGTTAAAATGAATTCGCTTCATTCTACCATACCACCAACAATTTCTTACTCTGTTTACATCAATGACGTCCAGATAGGTTTTAAATCTTGCAATCTGGCCATCTGTGAAAGACAAGTCCAGCTTGCTGTTAGCAAAATGTCGAAATGGGCAGATGAGAATGGCTTCAGGTTTAACGCTCAAAAAAAGCACTTGCGTGCTTTTCTCTCGAAAGAGGGGTTTAGCTGCAGATCCTTCCATTGAGCTGCATGGAGTACATCTGCCTGTACGTAGCGAGCACAAATTTCTGGGAGTGTACTTTGACTCAAAGTTAACTTTTACCCCTCACGTTGAATACCTAAAGGCAAAGTGCCTAAAAACAGCCAATATATTAAAGATACTGTCACACACCGCTTGGGGCAGTGACAGGAGATGCCTAATGAATCTTTATAAGAGTATCATACGTTCTCGCCTGGATTATGGATCAGTCGTATATCAATCTGCAAGGGCAAGCGCACTAAAGATGCCTGATCCTGTCCATCACTTAGGGCTCCGCTTAGCGACTGGGGCTCTTAGAACAAGCCCCATTCCCAGCCTCTATGTTGAGTCAAACGAGTGGTCACTCAACCTTCAAAGGTCTTACTCTAGCCTTATGTACTTTCTGAAAATAAATTCAAACTGCCAACATCCTTGCTACTCCGTCGTAAATGACTCTACGTGTGCCACACTTTTCTATAACCGACCTACAGCAACGGCACACTTCTCACTGCGGGTGAGGAAACTCAGCGAAGAAAGCGGTGCTCCACTGCTTGAGCATCATATAATGCCTCCAGCAACGCCGTTACCGCCGTGGCAATGGCAATCTTATAGATTGTGACATATCGTTTGCTGAGGTCTGGAAGCATGCTCCGGAAGTACATATCCGAATGCACTTTCGTGAACTTCAATCCAAATACTCTTGTCCGGAATTCTTTACTGATGCATCAAAGTCGCATGCTGGCGTGTCCTATGCGGCAATCGACCCTTCCTTTTCTGAATCCGGTGAAATGCATCCAGAAACAAGCATATTTACGGCTGAGGCTCATGCCCTGTTATGTGCAGGGAAGCACATAATGAAAACAAAGCTTCAAAAATCTGTTATATTCACTGACTCTCTAAGCGTAGTAAAGGCATTAATGTCCCCTTGTAAACACAAAAACTCTGTGCTCAGTGAGCTCTATTCAGTGCTGTGCACAACACATACATCTAACCGACGTGTCACAATATGCTGGGTACCAGGCCACAGAGGTATTGAGGGCAACATGCTTGCAGATAAAACTGCCGTTTCCCTTGTAAGAAAGGGGAACACCTCCTCCACAGCTGTACCCGCAGTAGATTTGAAGCATTTCTTGCAGCAAAAGCCTTAGGAGCTATTGGCAGCACTCATGGGATGCAGAAACCAAAAATAAACTTCACGCCATCAAACCACAATTAGGGAATTGGCCACCCACTAGGAAAACACGGAAAACACGAGAAACCGAAGTCATTCTTTGCCGCCTATGAATTGGCCACACGTATGGCACGCACTCTCACCTGTTGACTGGTAACGAACTCCCTTCCTGTAGAAGATGTGGTGAGACGCTAACTGTAATCCATGTCTTAATAGAGTGCAAGGAATTAGAGCCTCAGCGAAAGAAATATTTCCCCTTAGCATACAAACAATACATTCCTCTACACCCAGCAATGTTTCTGGGCGCAGAACCGTTCTTTGATCACAGGTTAGTACTAAAGTTTCTTAAAGATGCCGGTAAATTACGATTCATCAGCCCCCTACATTCGTAGCACATCCTCTCTTCAGAGGCTGCTGCTGCGACAGCATTATTGTAAAGCATGTGCCTCTTAGCCCTTGCGTTCAAGGGCGCTGTTGAGGCACCGGTGCTACTATCACGTACACTTTTTATGACATTATCACTTCACAACAAACCATCCATGGTCATTACTGACATCTCCAGTCATTGTCATCATTTTAATAGTTATATACGTTTTACGCAAGTTACAGCGACTGATTTTAGGCCTATTTACAGCCATTTAACATCCACCATCCACAGTACATTTATTTATTTCAAAAATAACTGATTGGAAACCCATCACCATGTGTATGGCGCTCTTTGGCCATATCTGGCCCTTGCGCCAGAAAACCACATACATCATGAGGTCGAGTGGGTGGTGTCTTCACGCCAGGATATCACGAAGCATGGCTCGTCGACGAATTGTTGGGCCGCCAGGGCATCGCCGGTCAGTTGTACCTCCCCCAATGACGCGCAAATGACGGGCCCCCGCACCTCCACGAGATGTGGAAGAGTGTAGGGCGTGTGTCGCCGTACTAGGGGCAGATGCCGCGATATGTTAGTGAGTACTTTTTGCTGTATCTGTGTAGGTCTGAGAGTTACCGTGCAAGTCGGAGACCTACTGGCTCTTCAGTGTTGACCTTTTTGTGAGGGAGAGGATAAATACCGTGGTTGAGTCGCTGTAGCTCGAGGCGGTCGCAGTAATGGATGACAGGGGTACGAAGGTAAAAGGTGGCGATTGATGGGACGATTGGTTTCGCCCCGCTAGTTTGATTGGCGCTCGAGCAAAGGCGTTCGCCCTTTCATTCCCCTTCAGTCCCGCGTTGCCCGGCGTCCACGTGATTTTATCGGATTCTTGCAGCATCGGACCGAGGAACTCAGCCGCCAGCAGCGGTGTTTGTCCGTTTCAAAAGTTACGGCAGGCCTGTTGCGAGTCGGTATAATGACGTGAACTCCCCTGCCCCACCCCCCCCTTCCCGGCTTCTTTATTGGTTACTAGCGCTGCGGCTATAGTCTCCGCTGCAGCTGGGGTCTCGGCCCTGAAGGCGGCCACGAGGGTCAGAGTTCTATCCCGTACAGGGCAGCTTCTATCCCGTACAGGGTTCGCCCTTTCATTCCCCTCCAGTCCCGCGTGGCGCTGCGTCCACGTGATTTTATCGGATTCTTGCAACATCGGACCTAGGATCTGAGCCGCCAGCAACGGCGTCCGCCCGTTGGTAAAGTTACGGCAGGCCTGTTGCGAGTCGGTATAACGACGGGAACTTCCCTTTCGGCACGTCGACCTTATCCGATCGAGTCTGGCTTATTCCAATGGTCGCCATCCGGCCCGTCAGGAACGATTTGACATCACCAAAGATGCGTTTCCACAGCTGATGTTCAGTCTCTTGACAATGGCCTCGTGAGAGATGGTATCGAAGTCCCCTTTCAGGACGAGTGCGAGCTGGCGGTGTTCTTCTTCTTTCGGGGCGCCCTTGAAAACTTCTTCCCCAAGGATTCGGACAGCGTCTGGCACAGAGAGTCCTGGCCTGAAGCCCAGCATGGTGTGCGCTAAGAGGTTACCGTCCTTCAGGTAGTGTTGGAGGCGGGCGTCGATGACCCTCTCGTACAGCTTGCCGAGGTACGAAGTCAGCGACATGGGACACAGGGCATCGATCACGAACTTCTTGCCGGGCTTGGGTTTGGTCGCGATTTCTGCGTGTTTCCACTCGTTCGGTACGTGGTCCTTGCTCCTGAGTTCTTAGTTTAAGTATTCAATCAAGTCCAGGATGTGCATCGAGCTCAGGTTTCTAATCATGGTGATGGTGATTTTGGCAGCCCCGGGAATGGTGTTACGCTATGAGGCTCGTGCCGGGGCATACACCTCTTCTTCCGTGATCGGAGCGTCCAGATCTGGTCCTTGTTCCCTTTCGTATCTTTAGGGCGCCAATCAGGCTCTGGTCGTTCCCGGGGAATTTGTTAGCTATTTCTGGAAGCGTCATTGTCGGGTTCGATCAGGCAATGCAGGATGGCCCACGTCTGCGCCGTACTCGGTGTACCCTTGAGCAAGGTGCAAATCGGTACCGAATCTTGCTGGTCTGATTTTTCATGAATGACCATAACATATGTGGAAAGTTGCTTAATGGTAAAACGCGACAGACTTAAGGCAATGAACGACATCAAGTTCCCAAGCAGTACGAAATATTTTTTTTGCGCAGCCACCCGCCGTGGTGGCTCAGACATCTAAGGCGTTGCGCTGCCAAGCACGAGGTCGCGGGATCGAATCGCGGCCGCGACGGCCGCATAACGATGGAGGCGAAATGCAAAAACGCCCGTGTGCTTGCGTTGTAGTGCACGTTAAAGAACCCCAGGTGGTCAAAATTTATCCGGAGCCCTCCACTATGGCGTGCCTCATATACAGAACTGGTTTTTGCACGTCAAACCCAAGAAAGAATTTTTTGCGCAGCCAGAGTCATTATCTTTAGTCATGCAACAGCTATTGTCACACCCTACAGACTGTGCAGCTGGCCTGCCCAAGTCGCTCAAAACAAAACGCTGCGGAACGCAGCAGCGCAGCAGTATGCGCCATCTTGCGTTTGGATGTGTGAATGACTCCGCAGCCACTAATATGTACATATTAATAAAACATTTCTTTTGCTATGTTTTTCGGAAATTCTCATCGTTAAGGTGGTTGTTCTAAGTAAATCGTGTCTACCATGTGCACAATTCAAGAAATACTGTCATTAATGCTACACCGAAATGAACAGCCTAATCAGATCTCAGGCGCTCCAGGAACAGCGTAATGCATTCCCGAAACTTCAAGCACACCAGCGAAACTCAAAATTGTACGGTGAGACATGAAATAGTGCTCGCCAACTTAAGGCAGCGTTGCATCCCGAATAGGCAGTGGGCATTCTTCGGTTGTTTCCCCGGAGGCAGCCCCTTTCATCAGCGTCGTCCAGACGGTGACAATGCCCGACCGCCACCTTCCGTGGAAGCGGTGACGAGTTCGCAGGCCACTCTCCTGACCCTGACAAGGTGACCATCACAGATAGCAAGAAACCAGCTCGACGAATTCGTGGAAGCAACGGGAAATACGGGTTACCAGGGTGCCTGGTTCTTTCTTCGAAGGCTGGAAGCAGAGGCGGAGTTCTGTCGACACTACGACCCCTCTGATTGGCCGCACAGAGGTCATCGAATTCCCTTGTGTAGGGAACTAGGGAAGACAGTAAGCGGACACCTTGGTTGCAATTGTGTGTCCTGGCCTGTTCTGATGTGTGCTGAGACATGTAGTGAGTCAGACAAAGTGCTCCTACATGCAGTGGGCTTCATATTTGGACCTGCTGTTTATGTGTCGAATAAACCATTTTTCTTTTGACTGGTACTCCTGGATGCACTCATCCCTGTGGCTGGAGGATCTCGGCCCAAACGCTACTCCGAATCCCAACAGCAGACAGATGCCTTCATTTCGGTGAACAACATGTATGATAGTTGTAGACTTAGTGAGAATTAAATAAATCTGCACTACCATATGGCGAGTTCAAAACAAAGGAAAATAGCTATCGCATGCTTTATAACTACCCTCGAGAAGTCATGTGAACATCACATATTCCAATGCGTGAAAAAAAAAACTCAGAGAACTGTTACACGATAGTTGATGTGGGGTCATTGAATTTGTAACCATTTTAGGCGACAGCAGCACAGTAACAGATAACCTACAGCTAGCTGTCTAAATATATCACGTGATGACGTGTACCAGGAGAAACTGGGATAGACGAATGCAGCTCAAGCGTCCAGTAACAAGCGTTGTTTCTACAGTACGAAATAATTGACCTCCATGTCAGTTGGAAAGTGCAGCCTTCGATCACGAAAGTGACTTTGACCGTGCTCATCAACGCCTCCAAGCATGCCTAAAAGGCAGATAGCTGCTGCTGGTCAATGTACCTCGCTCACTAAGTTATGTGCACGAACCATAACGGAGTGTTTTGAAGAATATATCGGGAAAGAATTCTGTACATCTCGCGCACTGTGGGATTCGATGTTATCGGAAGCATATTGCATATTGCGCTTTATACCTCCTGCAGTAAGTAGCCCACTAGTTACGGCATTGCGCTGCTGAACTCGACGCCACAGGTAATGTTCGAGCTGCAGCGACCGTATCATCAATGATGAAATGCAAGAACGTTTGGGTCCTTGCGCTTATGCACACATTATAGAAGCTTGGCTGGTCAGATTTAATCTTGAGCCCCCACGACGGCATTCGTCATCATGAGATCGTGGGTTTGCCGCGTAACACCCAAGTATTTAATTAGTTTTAATCGCACCGCACACTTTCTATTGCAGTCGAGTGAGCGTTTTCAATGAGGCGCACGAACACCTACACTTGCTGCTCTTCCTCCAAGCCTTTCGTTCAGAAAGCGACCAGTCTGCCCTACGTGGTATTCGCCACAGGAGATGGCGATTTGATATAATACGCGGCCTGTACGGACCACATATCTAGTTTCATGCTATTTTTTGCACCCACGCCTCCTGCATCTACAAAGATTGCAAATTTTTCAGAGCCTAGCCAGTTTGCGAGGGGTGGAAAACGTTGTTCTTATATTTATTTATTTCCTACTGCCAGCATAATTACCATGCCCTAGGCAGGAGTGGGTTGTACAATAATCTGTAACGGGTAGTACAAAATGTACAAAAATAGAAGGTACACAATACAAAATATGTAGGAAAGAAAGTAACATAATGCGAAAATTCTGAAAAAAAAGACATCTGCGTAAAGAGCGTAGGACATCGCAAGTAGAACTAGCAGAAAATTCAGAAGCCCAAGCAGAACCAGTAACATAATAGAAAGCACCACATCACGTATATACACAACGGCAGGTAGAAATCACTTCCTCACAAAGGAGCGCTAAAAGCTCAAAGAGCGTATCAGGCGAATTACATATGCGTGTCTGCATTACTTCTCTATATCGTACACTACCTAGTATGTAGCACATACTCTGTGAAACAGTTTAGTTCATAGCTTTGCGAGTGCGTGCCCGAATGACGATGTGGTTGGACCTTCAAGCACTTCAAGTGCAGTATCAGGCAGTGCGTTCCATTCATGAATAGATCGGGGAAGAAACGATTGTTTGAACAAGTTAATTCGGCATCAATACTCCTTTAGCCTCAGTGAATAAGACGAACGCGTTGGGCACTGGTTACACGATTTCGTATACAAGTTTTTGTCTGTTTTTACGTGTTCGTGATTAATTAAGTATAACATATTTAGCCTCTCTCGATACCGCCGTACCTATAGAGTTTCGAGGTTCGCATCCTGTCGAGGAGAGCTAAGTGACGTGGGATGGCGATAAGAATTAGAAATGAATCTAACTGATTTACGCTGAATCTTTCCGATTACGCTTAAATTTGATAGGGTGTAAGGTTCCCAGACAGGAGTAGCATATTCTAATGATGGTCTTATAAATGTCGTATAAAAGTACTGAAAGTTGGGCGAGTTCGTAGCTATTCATCGTGAAACTGCAGCGCGCACACAAGAAACGAGGACACACAAGGCAAAGGTAACACAGGCGCTGATATATATATGTAGATATATACTCAGTCTGACTAAAGTGAGTATGTGCAAGAGCATGCGGAGAAAAAAGCAATCAAGACATAGATATATAGATGTATATATATACAGAGCGTCTACGTATCTTAACAAATTCCTGTATTGTTTAAAAAGACAAATGTTTTGTCAGTGAGGGCCTTAAATGACTCACTTATGCACATATCAGCACGCTTTTTGATATGGAATGCCTCGGTTATTTCACGTGTTAGTTTGTTTCTATGAGTAAACAACATCATGGTACCAGAACAGACAGGTTTACAATGACAGCTTTTGCCATGGTTGGCAATTTTGATGCTGTTTTCAAATTCTTTCGACTGTTGCCAACTTGATCCAGAGCGTGTTTTCAAATGTTTCTAACACTACGGCATTTGTAATGGATAGGATTGTTTCATCAGCGCGTTCCGGTAAATCAAACACGAGATTATTACGTCTACTCCTGTCTTCGAGATCGACTAATTTCCTTTGTGTGCTTTGAATGGTTGTCTCAAGGATAGAAAGTTTGTTCAAAACTTTTGTGAATTCGATATGGATTTTATAGTGTCAAGTCTTGCTTGCACGGCTTTTTGACCATCAAGGATTTAATGCAACAGCTCCTCTGTGCTGCACCCGGGGTTCGATTCTATATCAGCACATAGCATGAGCAATGAGAGCACAACGTCTTGCACAAAAGAGCACAATTTGCCTAGACAAGCGGGGCAGGTCAGCTGGTTGAAACAATGGTCGCTAGTTTTTACAGCGGAGGTGTTAAGGGCTCACTCTTCGATGGTCGCATCCGGATGTAGAAAAAAATCCCATTGGCCATATGAAGTATGTGCCGATGAAAGCGCGCCAGGGACGCACGCTTTAGCGGGGAGCGAACGCACGGCGGAAAGCAAACGCGACTTCTTCCGTCGCGCGAAAGGCCATGGGAAGACGGAAGGGAGGGAGGGAGGGAGGGAGGGAGGGAGGGGAGGCGACCTTTAACTGCGGCACCAAATGTGTATCTTGCGACCGGGCGCAAGGGGAACTGGCGACACAATCTCCCAAGCGAACGGAGGACAGCGGGAAGGCAGCGCGGGAGGGAGGGGTTGCGGCTTCTGCTCTGCGAGGAACTTGGACTTTGAGCGGCTCCAGGCGGTCGCGCGCACTGTATCTTGAAAGCGATCTGCAACACGGCTCCTACCTTTGTATGCGCTGTGCTTTCGCCGCTCAGTTTCCATTGAAGCGATAGATTGCATGAACCTTTGCTCGCTGCTGCTGGCGCGCTTGCTCACGCCAGCGTTTTGACAGCGGTTGTGTGCGGTCACACAAACAACGCGCACAACTGTTGTTGACGGCGGCGGTGTTTTGCCCGCGTTCTGACCGAACGCGCGCGGCGTTGGTGACGTATTTATGAAGAAGAACGTGACAACCTTTGCCGTGCACCCTATGGTGGTGTACCGTAGTGACCATAAGGCCATGGTCCCTGTGGTCACTAAATAAACGAAAACCACCGGATCATAGATATTTCTCATTCTTTAATAGTTCAAATAACCAATTACACCATCACATCTTAATAGTCATAATTGGAAACATTTAATTCCCACCATAGTACAACTTCGCTGGTCTTCCCTCTCCACCCCAGTGGAAGAGCTGACAGTTTTATCTTAGAATATTTGTTACTAATCTGCATGAAATACAGGAACGGGTTCGTACTCGTTGGGGAACATCCGACGTGCCCATTGAAGATGCTTCAGCACAGCCCGTTTCTTATAGTCGCCGGCTCTCACGACACCGAACTGGGGGGCGGAAGCATCCTGTCGCATTGGCCGCCAAGGTAACAAGGAAGTTCACCTGCGCAAGCGCCTCTAGTAGAGTTTGTCGGTAATATTATATGTTTTTGGGGCACTTCTGCCGATGCGCTGGTAAGTACGGCTGAGCCGTGAAAAGCAATCTGCAGGAAATACAGGGATGGGTCCATACTCATCGTGGAACAGCCGACGTGTCCACTGATATTTGCGTGCTTTGCTACCTTCAAGCCACGTGAAAGTTTAGGCTGGTATAGCAAATGAGTAATTTGTACTTGGGACTGTATGAGTGGTCACAGCATTATAGTGTACATGGGAGCGCGATTGTTTTAGGAAACATTCGGATAAATAAACTTGGATGTTCCTCGGGTAACCTGCATTCAAGACGCAATCAGACTGAGTGCATAAACTACCATTAATACAGAGGCAGCAGGATTTCCTTAAAGTACTGTCAAATCACAACCTAACAACACTTTGTTTTACGAGTTTAGAGTGTGCCGACTTGTAGGGTAGCAGTTGTTTGTTTCCCGGAGGTTCGTAGCACCAACAGGTGTGATCGGCCGGAAAACGAAGCATGATATGAAAAAAACCGCGGCGACCCTTTCGATGCTGGCAGTTCGTGCGTTACCACCAGTGGCTATAAGTTCTGTTCAATTACCGTTAGTTGGTTACAAATGTCGGAATCCAAGGGACCGTTGTCACGGTTATTTAAAAACAGGTAATTGTGGACATACCTCAAAGCTTTTAGTGCATTAGTGCCTCCAAGGCACCGCTAGAGGTCACTGTCACGTCGGGCTAGAAATGAGCACACGAGTAACTTCGTGGTGTCAATTCAACAGCAAGTAATACCCATAGTGAAGCAATATAAGTACCTCGGCGTACACATAAACGAAGGAAAGAATTACTCAAGCAACCACCAAGATAATCTGAAAATAAAGGGGAAGCGGAATGCAGCATTAATGAAACACAGAGCACTGTGGGGCCACAATAAGTATGAGGTGGTGCGTGGAATCTGGAAAGGAGTAATGGTGCCAGCGCTAACATTCGCAAATGCCATTATATGCTTAAAATCGGATATATTGGCGGGTTTGGAAGTTAACCAAAGATCAGTAGGCCGGTTGGCTTTGGGAGCACACGGTAATACGACAAATGAGGCAGTGCATGGAGACATGGGTTGGGCCTCTTTTGAAGTCAGAGAAGCACAAAGCAAAATTAGTTTTGAAGAAAGGCTCAGGAACATGGATGAAAATAAATGGGCGGCTAAAGTGCACAAGTATCTCTACATGAAAAGCGTGGACACAGAATGGAGGAAGAGGTCAAGGAAGTTGGCAACCAAGTACAGGATAATCGAAACTGTAAATAGACAACCAGGGGTCATCAGAAAGAAAGTGAGAGAAATAGAGACCGTGAATTGGATGCAAAGAATGGAAACGAAAAGGACAATGGAGATTTACAAGAATGAGAAGAAAGAAATTAGAAGGGAAAATCTGTACGATAACACAAAGGGCAGTGCCTTGCTATTTGAGGCTCGAGCCGGTTGCCTAAGGACGAAAACATATCGGAACAAATATTCGGAAAAGATGAGACATGTGTATGCTGCAGTAAAGATCCAGAGACCACTCAGCACATCCTAATGGAATGCGACGGGATCCACCCAGCGAGAACCGTAGGTAACGTGCAACTCCCAGAAGCGCTTGGGTTTAAAGTGGAAGGAAACATAAACAGATCAGCCGTAGAGATCAGCAAGAGACGATTAGAGTACTGGTGGAAAAAAAGTAGGGAAAAGATGGATGCGACCTGATCTCTTAAAATCATAGGCAGCGGTACAAGGTAAATTTTTGAAAAAGAAAAATAATGATAGGTATACAAAAATGCAAGATAAAGAACATGTATAGTATACCTGATTAAATCAAGCAGGCTAGGTGACTATTTGTCGCCGCCCCGTTTCAAAGGGGATGCCAATAAATCATCATCATCATCAAGAAATAAGTCATTAAGGATGTGCGCGATACAGGATCCGCTGCATCCGCTGCATGTTCCCTCCTCATCTTGTATATGCACAATTCCCGTCCCATATTATACGTTCATCGGCGTTAACGTGTAACTTGCGAATGAAATGTGATGCGAAATGTTCTGCGCTGCCGACGAGAGCCAACGGCACACGACGAGCCGTAATTCGTCTTCCGTAGCGCACAACGGGAGACGTCGGAAGGCGTCATCAGCTGACGTGTCTTGTACGCATGGTTTCCTTCGCTTCTCAAGTGCTGTTTTAGTTCCTCAGCGAAAATGTAAGGGAATTTCTCTTTGTGCAGGGCATAATGGCTCGGTCGGCGTTTTCAAAACTTATAAGATTACTTCGCATTAGCTACAAATTTTATGGTCAGTAACTGCGGAGTAATTAGATTGTATGTGGCATTTATTAAATAGCGAGAATTAAAACGCTTTAACTGCTCCTTGATGTCCACCACTCCCGATAATCCCGTTGGTAATAGAAAATTGGAGGACGCTTAAGATTCGCTTATAGGTGTGGAACGCGATAGCATTCAAAGTCATCGGCTGCTTACGAGGCTTCCCGGCAGTTGCAGCTTTTAGGTGCGAAGCACCTTATGCGCCGGGGCTGTCGTCGTCTCCTATCGTCGTCGCCGTAGTCACGGTAAGCAAGCGGCTCGTGCTCGCGCTCGACACGTGCTCGTCCCACTGCTCCCGCGTTCGTCGCCGTGGTCGCCTTCCACAGCTGGCTGCGTTTCCGCTCATCATTCCAGAGTAAAATTTCACTTCTCTTCGGTCGTCGTAATGGGGAGGCAGCGTTTGCGCGGTTATGAGCCATTGCTAAAGGCAGTATGACCCCATTAGCGCTGCATCACTGCATGCTTCGCACCTTCCCAGGTTTCACGTTAGTAGAGCTGCGTTTCGCTCAATGGGTCATTTGACACTTACGCATAAAATTTAATTAACCGCTCAAACCGAGCCCACGACCTAACTCGAGCTAACTGTAATAACTAATAAAAACTAAAACAGTAAAAAAAAAGGCATCTATAATGACCAAATTTGTTGTCCAACTTCGCCTCCGCGCGCGGGTGCCGAGGAGGAGAGCGCCATCTGGAAAGTGTTTTTGCGACGAAGCAACCATGGCGCGCCGCTGTATGAAGTGTAGAAATGCTGGAAAAGGCGTTTGTGTTTGAGTTTCGGCGTAAGAAAATGATGTTTTCTCGTATATTCAAAATTAGAATCCGACGCTATCACGTCTGTAGGTTGTGGTTAAGTCGTACTTTAGGATTTGGATTTAGGATTTAGGCGTTGCCGAAAACGGCTGAAGGCCGTGTTGATGATACGGAAGGTATGGCGTACAGATGTAAACGTGAGGCGCCATCGTGAACGTCAAGGTCTTTAATACAGGTTACAGCTTGCACAAATCCTAAGGTCTCACCGCGCAGCATGGTCACTGGATACCGGCGCGGATTACAGATGGGTATCAAAGCGGATTCAGATCTAAGAGTGTGGACGGCGAACGCAAGAAATAAGTCCTTGGGATGAGCAAACATGTCAGATGGCGAAAACGCCGCATTTGAGTCTGGCACGGCACCACGCGACAAGGTCACAAGCACTGACGTCTCCGCAGGTAACTCAGTATCATCATCACCGAAAACTTTGCGAACACTGAGCTCGGCGCTCACCGATGGCAAATCACACAGTGCCGAAAGCGCCACTTGCGCGCGAGAACCATCGATGATGGCACTATGACGCGACAGGAAGTGTCCCACCCGAGGATGAAATCATGAGAACAGGCAGGAAACACAAAAAACTCGATGATGTACAAAGCGTCTTGGATGACCACACGGGCGGTGCATAGAGCTGTAGGATGAATGTGTTGCGCGATAGCAGTGCAGAGTGTCATGCCAGATAAAGAGGTCGTGACTTTTTTCCGCTTGCGAAAAAGATTTTCATGTATGACGGAAACGGCGGCCCCGGTATCCACAAGCGCTCGTGCGGATGCTCCCTCAACATGGACGTCAATGACATTCTGCGGTGAAAATAGAGGCCTTAGAAAGTTCGAGGAGTTTGCAGTCCTTGGCTCCGGAACTGCCCTAATCAGTTTCCCTCGGCAGGAGGCCACCGACAACGCATAGGTGACAGTGACCGTCGACGTGGAGGAGGAGAACAGCGACTGTCTGAATGGCAGTCGCGATCGAAGGGTCTCAGCGGCAAGTCAGCGGCATCTCTGCAACGTATCTCTGCGGCGTGTTGCGGCGCGTAGCGGAACTGGTCGAAGGTGCCATGGTTCGAGGATATGTTGCGATGACAAAAGCGAACAACGTGACCAGCAGTGCCCCAGGCGAAGCAAATAGGCCTGTTATTTGACGTGCGCCACGTGTCGGCTCGACGAAGAAGCTGGGGTGCCTGTCATAGAACGGGAGTAAGAGGAATCCGGTGCATTGGGGGTGGGACGGGATATGACAATGGGAGTGGCCTTGCAACCGCGGCAGCGTAGTTGAGCGGTGTAGGAGTGACGCGCGATGGATAGTCGGCATGAGAGAGCGGTGCCGCTGGAGATGTGAATAGCGGTGGGTAGTCGGCATAGGAGAGCGGTGCCGCCACAGGAGCTGGCGGGCGAACGGCGGGAAGTGCGTCAGATATTTGGTCACGGATGGCTTCTTGCACGGCCGCCATCAGTGTTGGTGCAGGCTCTTGGCTGTTAGGGAGCAGCGACAGCTGGTGGGCCACTTCCTCGCTAATGAAATCCTTCAGCTGAAGGACGAGAGCAGAAGGATCGGTATGGCCAGAGGCTACTGCAATGACCGAGAAGTAGTCAGCCTGTGGCACGTTTTGGCGGGCGATGTACGTTGTCGCCGCAATTCGCCGAAACTCTGACGTAGGTTGAACACTATACGGCGACAGTGGTCAGACTTTTGGCAAGCAGCATATGAAAGGCGTCGTCCTCGATACTCGTTAGAATATGTTTGATATTCTCATCCTCCGTCATCGTTGGTGACTGTTGCCGGAGCCTCTGATATAAATAGGCACTTGGTACCGCAGCTAAACGTCGCCTCCCATCCCTCCCCCTCCCCCCCAAGGCCTTTCGCTCGTCGGAAGAAGGCACGTTTTCTCTACATATATGGTGATTGTAAAGGAGGATAGAGACGCCTACTTCTGCAGCCCTTAAGGGAGCACCGCGCAGAACGCGCGTTTGTTCTCCGCCATGCGTTCACTCCCCGTGAAAGCGCGCGTCCCTCGCGCCCTTTCACTCGCACATACAGCGTTCGGGGCGCGGCGACGATTTCATCTCCATTGACGTCATACGGAACCTCACGGCGACGGCGACGACGACGCCGACGGCAGAAATCTGCTTTGGAGTGTCCATATAATTGCTATCGCAATAAAACAGTCGTAAAACTGTGAATGACGAAACGGACATTATTGGGCGGATCTGCGCCCACAAAAGTAAGTTGCACTCAAAGCACAACGATAGCGGCGAACATAATAAACGATCGTCTGAATCTGATCAGCGGCGAAACGTGCCGGCTTTTATACGTGAGTCTTCGAAGGTTCCAGGATAATCTCTGGTGCCCGCGTGTCTTCCAGAATGTACAACGCAATTCGCGTCGCTCGTATACAATCGGATTACATAAGCGTCGGTGACCAGGGACGACGGATAGAAGCATCGGTAACGTTCGAGAAACTTCCGATACATGCAGGCGCGTCCTGCGCCCGAGCGATAACGTTTAACGTTTGTTAGCCGGTGAAAAGTGGTCTCCGATGAAAGATAAATACGTACACTCGGCCACAAAATATTGCGGGGCACGCGAGCGCGTGGCGAATCGGCCATCCTCGCCTACTGGCGCCGCACCCCTGGTGTCGAGACCGACACTTGCGCGCATGCGCGTCCCTCCGTGATTGCAAGTGTGCATGTTTCTGCGCTTCTTACTTGCGCGCCGGCAATGTCACAATGCAGCCGCGAGGGGCCCTTCTTGCGATAGGCGCTGTGGCTCAAATCCCTATATAAGAAAAGTACCGCCATCCTTTGATAAACGCCGCTTCTCTCTCTCCTGTATCTCCGATTGGACGATGATAGCGCGCGCTTTTCACTTATTTATATTTTCTTTTTTTGCGCCTCAGAGCCATGTTGAAAGTCCTCTGCGCAGCCGCAGTCGCCGGAGGCGGCGGCGGCACACGCCCGGCCCGAAAGCTTCAACGTGGACTTTCTAGGTGCGCCACCATCGACTTGGCTTTCGCAAGCAAAAAGTAAAGAAAAAAGCAAGCGCTGTAGGAGAGGAGGCGGCGGAGGAAAGAGTAGATGGCGGTACTTTTCTTATGGAGAATTCCATTGGGAGAACAGGAGCAGGGCGCCGCGCAGTGCGGAGTCGGTAGACAGCGCAGTGAGAGCAGGGACACTCGACCCGCCACTGGAATACGGCGTGCATTCGGAGAGCAGGTGGGAGGGGGACGTGTGAGGAGAAATGTACCATGTGACCAAAGCAATCGACGTCCCACCATTCTCGGCAGGAGAGCGGCAAAACACGCGTGATCGTCTTGTAATCTGTCGGGCGTAACGCTGTCACCGTTTGCGGCCACGTACTACATAGTTTTGTGCAGCGCAGACGCATCCCACAACGTTTCCGCCTGCGAAGATCATCTGAAACTGCAACTTGAATCTGAAGTTGAGCTCCAGCAGCTTTCGCTGCTGTCACCGTCGAGCGTCTCGAGCACTTCAGCAAGGCGAAGACGCTTTGCTGCCGCTGTCCCCCGCGCATCCAACGAGAAGCAAGGAACGAGAAGCAACATTAGAACAGTGGGTGGGTAAAAGCATTGCGTCCAACGTTGTTACAGCTTCCCGGCCATGCACCAAGCGAAAAGGAGTGAAGCCGGTAGTTTCTTGGACGGCAGTATTATACGCAAACGTAACATATGGGAGAACGTCGTCTAGGGTTCTTGTGGTCGACGTCAACATACATGGAAATCATATCAGCGATCGTTTTGTTTAGCCTTGCTGTGAGCCCATTCATCTGGGGATGGTAAGCAGTACCTTTGCGGTGAACTGTACCACTGAGATGCATGATATCTTCTGTGAGCTGCGCTGTGGAAGCTGTGCCCCGGTCGGTTATAACCACTGTCGGAGCACCGTGGCGGAGTACGATGCCATGTACAAAGAAGGTCGCAATATCATTCGCAGTGCCTCGTGGGAGAACTCGGGTTTCAACGTAACGTGTAAGGTAGTCTGTGGCAACAGCAATCTAACGGTTACCAGCCCTCGACTTTGGGCATGGTCCGAGCAAATCTATGCCAACTTGCTGAAAAGGGATCCGTGGAGGATCAACGGGATGGAGAAGTCCAGCGGGACGCACGGGTGGTGTTTTGCGTCTCTGGCAGTCGCGGCATGTCTTTACATATTGCTTTACGTCACGGCGAAGGTTAGGCCAGAAGTACTTTTGGCGTATGCGTGAAAACGTCCGTGCGAATCCCAAGTGGCCCGAAGATGGCTCGTCATGAGAGGCCCGCAGGATGTCGTCACGTAGTGCGGATGGCACTACAAGGAGGCAGGCGGTTGCGGTCGAGTGAAAGCCCAATTTGTAGAGGACGCCATCGCGAAGAAAATACGATAACGTTCGGACGAACATACGAGGCGGCTCTGGTAGACGGTTCTCAAGGTAGTCGATGAGAGGCCGAAGTGCTGAATCATCGCGGTTGCGGTCGAGTGAAAGCCCAATTTGTAGAGGACGCCATCACGGAGAAAATACGATAACGTTCGGACGAACATACGAGGCGTCTCTGGTAAACGGTTCTCAAGGTAGTCGATGAGAGGCCGAAGTGCTGAATCATCGCGCTGTTGCTTGCTGATGCCTTACACTGTGAAAATGGAAAGAAATGCGTCCTCTTCATCAACATCGAATGGCGACGGTTGAAGTGGAGCACGCGACAGCAGTCGGCGTCAGTGTGTTTACGCCCGGACTTGAACACTATCGTCATCTCGTATTCTTGCAAGCGAAGACTCCAGCGTGCAAGACGGCCAGAGGGATCCTTCAGATTGGCGAGCCAGCACAATGAATGGTGATCTGTCACAACTCGAAACGATCGGCCGTGCAAATATGGGCGGAACTTAGCAATTGCCCACACAACAGCCAAGCATTCCTTCTCCGTAGTGGAATAGTTCCTTTCAGCTGGAGACAAAGTGCGGCTTGCGTACGCAATGACACGCTCGGCTTCATCTTGCTACTGTACGAGGACGGCACCAAGGCCAACGTTGCTGGCATCCGTGTGCAACTCGGTGTCCCTGTCTTCGTGAAAGTGTCCTAGAACTGGAGCTGTTTGCAGAAGTTTCGGGAGTTCACAGAAGGCCTCTTGTTGGTCCTGCTCCCAGACAAACGGAACATTATCCTTTGTTAACCGCTGCAGAGGTTCGGCTATCCTTGAAAAGTTAGCTACGAAGCGTCTATAATATGCGCAAAACCCCTTTCGTATCGTATCGAGAAGAGTAACACAAACGCGATCGAGGGATTACATATATTTTATGTGCATATATTTTATTCAACGGCCCTGAGCCTGCCGTAGAAGCCGACCTGCCGTCGACCTTTCGCGCAGGGCCCGATGCTGTTTCTGGTAGGCAAGCCGTACACCACCTGGGCCGAGCTCTTCGCGGCTCTCGTGGCCATGAAGCACGACGAGAAGCTGCCCGCGTTCTCCGTGAGCGACATCACGCTCGAGCAGATCTACGTCGGCCTCTCGCGGCGCCAGATCCTCTTCTCGGGTGCGAGGACGGACACGAAGTTAAGCGACATGCCGTCAAGCATCGACAGCACCGCGGGACCCTGCGAGGGCAACAGGAAGAGAAAATAAAAATGGTCGATTTGTGAACGTCGTTCCTGTCTGTATCTGCGTTCATTCCGTCGGTGTTCCTTCAGCGCCCTTCTACCTTCAAAATGGCCCTTCTTTAGGGCTACTCCTACCACCGGGATTGCCTGTTTAGTAGACGCTAAATGCAATTATTGGGTCATGCCGAAGGGATGGAATAGTGTCTTGTGGTCGATGTATGCCCCTGTTGCATGTGCACCTTCAACTGCCTTTGAGTTGAACGGCAATCTACTTGGAGTTAGACGGGACTTCCGCGTTCACTTCAGTTAAGCGCACGCGACCACGTGATAGAGAAGCATCTGCAGATGACAAAGATTTCTCAATTATTTTTCTGACAATTATAATCAAGTAGGTATATTTTAAAAAAGTGTACAAATCATTGCATTCTGCCGGTGCTAAAATATGGGACCGAAACTTGGAGGTTAACAAGTTAAGGACCGCACAATGAGCGATGGAACGAGAAATGTTAGGCCTAACGTTAAGAGACAGGAAGAGAGTGGTGTGGATTAGAGAGCAAACAGGGTTAGCCGATATTCTAGTTGACATTAAGAGGAAGAAATGGAGCTGGGCAGGCCATGTAATGCGTAGGATGGATAACCGGTACACTATTAGAGTTACAGAATGGATGCCAAGAGAAGGAAAGCGCAGTCGAGGACGGCAGAAAGCTGGGTGGGGTGATGAAGTTAGGAAATTTGCAGGCGCAAGTTGGAATACGGCAGTGCAAGACAGGGATAATTGGAGATCACAGGCAGAGGCCTTAGTCCTGCAGTGTACATAAATATAGGCTGATGATGATGAGGTATATTTTGGCAATCATTGCTGTTTATTCAATTTTACTGCGGAGTTTTTTTAAAGTTTGTTAAATACTAACAGCCAGATAAATTGACAGGAAAATCCGAAGCCTATCCGCGGGTTTCCTTGTTTAGAACCTTTTTTCTTTTTTTTCGAAATGTCCGCGCTAGTTTTTGCGATGTGCACGGCACGCCGGCTTGTATATGTGTGGGTCGCGAACGATAAGTGTGCAAACAGCTTGGCGGGCGCAGGAGAAGCAACTTGCATACACCACGATGCCCACACTCGCACGACTAGAGGCAGCCATCTTGGCAGTTGACTTGCTTTAACAGGGATCGCCGATCTCAGGAGATGTCTACTGCCGTTCTGATGTCAATAGCGATTGGAGCAGCCGTGTAACACCGCTCAACTGCGATCGACTCAAAGACCGTTCAACTCAACGGCAGTTGAAAGTGTAGCAGGGGTATTACGGTTCTGAATGTCCGTGACACATACCCACAGAAAGTGATGGATGGACGGACGGACGGACGAACGCAAAACTTTAATGAAATCTATGAGGTACGCGACTCAGCACGCTGCGGGCCGCTCCCACGTTGGGACAGTCAGGCCATGCCCGACCGCCGCATCGTGGGTCCTCTGGACAGCCCATAGTTGCGCCCCGGCATTGGGGCTCTTGATAGCGGAGGGTCACTTGTTCTAATTGATGCTGGCGAGCATAAAGTTAACAAATGCTTGTTACAACTATTATGTGCAATAATAAACACAATGCGAAAAGAAACCTAAAAGACAAAGTGCCCATGTGAATTTGTAGATATGATGAGGGCGCCAAGGTGCGGCACTCAAATATTCCAGCGGGAAGAAACGAAACTTGAATGTATCTGTTATTGCAAAATGTGAAGTTAATGCATTGTTTTTGCCCGGTTGTCCCTCAAGTTAAGTTTGTTTTGGAAAATAAAATTTAAATTGAATTTAGTAACATTATTCGGCTCTGCAGGACTAAGGCGCTGGACAGCGAATTCCAGTTATCCCGTTCTCATTCCAATTTTGTCAACACCTTTGCGCTGGTTTTACTTAACCTTTAAAAAACAAAACGTAGATTTTTTGCCACCGATACCGGCGACACAAGTGGTCCAATAGAGCGAATACATCCTATTTGTCTACGAAGCAGCCGTAAACATCCGGCGGGGGGCCAGGGTTAGAATTAGAGGTCGACCGATCACGCAGGATAAACATCGGAGCTGTCGTTACAAAACAAGCCAATATGTCGTTTTCGACTAATGCCTCTCCAAGGCCTTCATTCTTTTTAGAATGATTCCGGTTCCCTCAAAACTGTTATTGTGTTTTGTAGATACATTAAGTGACGTATAAATGTGTTGCGAATTTCGCAGCTAGGTTCTGCGCATAAGCTTAAAACCCGAGTACTGGAAAGCAGCAACTTCAGGGATTCCGAGCACCATTCGCTTTTATATCATGAGCTGGAAATATTGCTCGTGCGCGGCGACGATAATTTCGGAGCCTATTTAGTTGTGTCATTAAGCTCGAGAAAGTTTGCAGGCTCAGTCTGTCATCGTTTCCTTCAAGCGCGCCTTCAATCTAAAAAAAGAAAAGAAAGAAAGAAAGTTAAAATCATGCATAGTGCACTCCTTTTATCGTTCACATCCCGCAATGTTTCGACTTTGAAACATGCAAAGTTATACCCCTGTCACACGGCACATGTAATGGCATTCGCAGCAAATGAGATTACGTGTTATAAACATTTCTGTTGCTTCTACATGGGCATAGTGAATGACATTCACTGCTAATGGCATTCGCCCATTGAATCAGTTTCCCGAACTCATTCACGCGCGACTTGTGTACTCTCGACGACAGGGGCTTGGAAAAAATTACAAAATAGATAAGTTAAAACAAAGTGTAATATATTTTCAAATAACCATCCAATGTTTACCTTCGTATTGTTAGCAATACAGTGAAAAGATGTAAACAAGAAGCACGATTTGCAGGGTTTCGTTATCATAGCAGCCTGCCGATAAACATTGCAATCATTTGCGAATGCCATTTTGCTTACCCGTGTAGACTGGGAACCCAAGACGGCAATGACATTCGGTATGAATATCATTTAGTGCAAATCACATTACATGTGCCGTGTGACAGGGGTATTAGTAGGCTATAATCCTAAAAATTCCTTTACGTGTGTAGTAAGACATTCCGACAAATTTTTATCTCGCAGATTTCCTCTCATGACGATAGGCAGGCAAAATATAGGCAACTCAGACTCGCATAATATGTCCAGTAATTTTTTTTCTTTTTTTTTCGTTCGCAGAGCTTAATCCTCATTCGGTCGGACGGAGTCTAAGCGAACCTGAGTTGCCTTTTCAATTTTCCGACCTATGCTCATGACACGTGGTCCCGTGGGGCGTGACCACTCGGCGTCGAGCGCAACAATAACCCGAATATTGAGTCTTCTTTCGTTGCTAGTCTGTAGATAATCATTTTAGTTTTATGCTCACAATTCTTTTTATATTTGCCATTTTACATTGCCTGCCGGTAGTCCGGAATGTTAATGTAGACGCTGGCTGTAAACAGGTTGTCTCAAATCAACAAGGCACGCTGGTTCAATGCTTTATTTCCGTAGTCGTCCTCGTTCTCGTGTTACTTGCGGCACACCATTTCAGAAGAAGGACAGGGCACAAAATTTCACTGTCCCACAACAGCGGCGATGAATCAGTGGCTATGACATTCGGGTAATGAAGACGTGGCTTCGAGTGACGGCTGCGACTCCCGCGTTTCGATGCTCACGGAATGCAATAACGCTCGTATACCGTTCATTGGGGGCACGGCCCACATTTAACATCTCTAAGTGCTAAACCTCTGCTATATCTTGGGACCTGTTTGTTCGTTTACACGTCTTTCTTCACATTTTTGTCTTTAAAGGGCTGCGGTGAATTGGTGCGAGAAATGGTGGAGGTGAAAAGGAAAAAAGAGACAGTGGTGACAGTGGTGACAGGGGAGAGTTAATTATCTACATCATCGGGTCTAATGCTTTCGCTGGCACACCCGAGATGAAGAAGCCTGGTACCAGTGGCTGCCTCAGGCTCATCCGAGAATTCATACAATCACCGCCATAGCTCGTTGGCGATCGCAGCGCTGCTGTATCTAGGTAGTGCCCAGGCCTGGAGGGAGGTCGGTCGCCATTCTGCTGGGAGTGAAGCAAGGGCCCTTTGCCTGTTGCCAGAATACAGCGGGCAGTCCCAGATTAAATGTTCGAGGTCCGCCCGGGTGTTTCAGGGGCTGCAGGTACCCGCATGCGAACGTTCCAGGCCACGAGGGACTTCCTTTCTGAGAAAACGCTGCACGAGGAAGGGAGTAAGGAAAGTTCCACAGTCTGTACCTGCCGGAGCAGAACCTGCTGCCGACGAGTAGCAGCCTATAAGGGAAGGGGAGGAATGTCCATGGGGTTGGATGTAGTGAGGAGATAGCTGCGCCGGTGTCGTTTGGCCTCGGCTATTGCTTTCATGGGATCGTACCACTGACTGTGCAGTTCCGTGTCCTCAGGTAGCTTTAGACCAGCGCGTAGGGTCTTGCCTTGAACAGCTTGGCAACACTTTAGCAGGAGCAGTGACAAATGTTCTTGTTGCACTTATACTGGACGACGCTCAATCATCTACCTGCTGAATTCAAATTTTATCATTGCTTGCGGATGTACGGAAGTTGGTCAGATTTGTGTCTCTGTTTGTCGCAGTCCTAGTTCTTTAGACTCCATTACAAGGAACGTGTCACCATGAGCGTGATGGGACTGATCAAGCACTCTCCCAAAAATTTGCATTTTTACTAGCATACTGTTGCCGCTATTGCTTTCTAATTAATAGATATTTTTAAGGGGCTCCTAAGTAGCCTTGGACATTTTGAGGAATACTTGAATAAACAGGCCCATCTTGTAAAGAATATTGCGACGACCATTTTAGACGAACTTGCCAGCGCTGGGCGTCATGGCAAAAAAAAAAAAAAGAAAAGGAAAAAGAAACTATCGTCTGCTTCTCGCCGAGATTTACAGGTCTCTTCCTTGCCCAGTGAAGCTTGCAGGGTCACGCGTTTGACGTCACCATGATAAAAGCTGCCTATTGGCCGGTCGACGACGGGTGAGATGAGAGCGCGTATACGCAAAAAAGTTCTGCATTCTCTGATGAGACGTGGGCTCGCCCATTGTGCACCAATGATCTATCCGTCAAGCTTCCGTTTAGTAGGCGTAGCACGAAGGTTCATCGTAGGCGGACATTGGGGTGTCCTTCCTTAGAACCACAGGAAGTTGTGCTAGTAATCAACAAATCTGGTAATTAGCCTTCTCCAAATTCTCGTTAGACGCCCCAGCGTCTCCTGGCACCGCTGGTTGTAGAGGGCGACCCATTGTGCGTGTGTGTGCGTGAGAGAGAGAGAGAGAGTGCAAGTGAAACTAAGCTTCTCAAAGACGTATCCAAATGTTCACTAATTCGGATGACGTCGTCCGGATGTGCGTCAGCCCATCGAAAGCCCGGAAATGCGGCATTTCCTAGCTGTTGCCAGGCGATGCAGACATCAACAAAAACTTTCGCAATCAAATGGAATTCTAGACATGCCAAACGTTCCTTCCAGAGAAACTCGAATCTCACACTTCACTTCTCATCGTCTTCCATACAGAGCCGAAAAACCCGTTAGAACGCAATAAAGACGTTTTCTAACTATGAAACCTTGTACTTGAAGCACTCGATCTTATTTTGGACAATACGGTAGCTTGTACTTCTAACCCCAAGAACCCAGCTTGTCCCGGAGTAAGAGAAATATGACGGATAGGGTCGCAGTTTTCATTCCGTTCTGCATCGTTCTATCTCACGAAGCGTTCCCCCCTGCGTGGCCTAGCTGACAAACGCCTGCTAGATCCACGACTAGCCAGTTTCAACGAAAATTCGGTCTTTCGTCTGGCAACTATAATCGGTGACGTCAGTCGTCACGAGACCTAAGGTTCAGTCTCTATCTTCGCTTCGTTGGAGCCGGTTATCGCGACACGGCACCGCAGTCCCCGCACGATGTTCACGACGCTCGCGGCTTTCCTGATTATCCAGGTAAGCTGATTTGATTATAGTCATCAGTACCGTAACAGGAACCGTTTCTGTTGCCGCGCCCGTAGAACTTGAGACGGCATGGCGCAGTTCAAATCAGCTGGAACATGTTTACTCTTGAAATACTGTTTGGTTTCCTAAAGAGTAAACACATATGCGTCAAAAATAATGCGATCTATCCGACGACGCGGGACAGATACAGGGCAAAGAGTAAACGGATTGTTGCAACTTTTCAGAAAGGTGACTGCAGCTCCTAATTTCTGGGCTTCATTGTTCGTACTACAGTTTCTACTGTGTATCGGATTATTTGTTCACACACATGTGGTTTGGGATTCATCGAAAAGATGAACGCTCGAGCTATTAAAGCCTTGCAATTAGGTTAGAAACCTGTAGACGTGTCTTTGGCGCCATAGTGGTAATACGGATTAGAGGACGGATAAGGTCACACTATCCATCCTAAGGTCACACTCAGTAGGAAATACTTGGGTCAGTATGATTTCATTCGATTTATTGAACGATCGAAAAGAGTCTCGGAAACCTCTTGCTTGGATGGATGTTAGCCATGTTATGGAACTGAATCGTTTTTCGGGTCGGTTCGGCTTTAGCTGTAACGGATGAAAGCTATTTAAATCGGTTCACATGGCTTAATAACTAAGGATAATTAAAAATTTCTGAAAATGACCTTTTTCAGCCCGACCCGCGAATATTTTTTGAGCGAAAGATTATTAATTTCCGCCTTTGCATGGCGCTGACCGATGTATTTCTGGTATGTTTAATATTAGGCACGAAATTGAATACACTGTGAGTCGAGACCTGCAGGTGTAGTGCGATTTCTTTTGAAAGGCTACAGTGCGCTACAACTGCAATTTCATGTAGTTGACCCTGTAAACTCTCTTACATCTGCATTCACCTTACCCGTTGAAGTTGAGGGACTAAAATATTAGAGTTCAGCCACTACACCGGCCTGTGTGAAAGTCGTTGCTCACACAAAGGATGTTCTGTTATCGAGAGCCTGCAACAGATTTGTAACGGCGCACCCCCGCAACTACCGTTATTTCAAAAGGCCGAACCATGAGCACTATAACATATTTTTTTTTGTGTGAGTGTATTAATTGACGAGCCTGTCACGTTACGGGATTTTGCACCGTTTTTTTACTTCGAATTCGAAATGCAGGCACCGACGTTGCTTTGTTTTATTTAAGAAAAAGTAATTCTGGGGCTTTGCGCGCCAAAATTACAATCAGATTTGGAGAACATTGTAGCGGTGGGACTCTGGCTTAATCTTAAACATCTGGGGGTTGTTTAATGTGCACCTAAATCTAAGTACTATCGGTGTCAAATGAAACGCGAACAGCGGAGCGCGTGTCCGAAGCATAACTAAAGGTGTATTGCGCGCCGCCGGGTCATCCCCATTGTCAGGCGCGCAGCTCCGGTTTGACTGCACCGCGCGATAACGTTCCCCCGATAGTGCGATATTTTCGTTTCTGTTCTAGTTATCTTTTGCTTGAAAGTGACAAAAGAAATATCAAAGAACACGGAAGCTAAGATATGGCAGCATAGGGCGAATATTATCCCACAGTGCGGCAACACACGATGCATCCGATAATTAATTGGTGATAATTAGTAAGCGAATGTTTGCCGCAATTTATGCTCCCGATAAAGCTACGAGCGTTACTTAATGTATTATCTGTGCGTTTGCTATGGCTGGCAATAATTCACTTTAAACTAACTACGTTACTACATTCGCGGGATCCAATCCCGGCCACGGCGGCCGGATTTCAATGGTGGCGAAAAGCCAAAACACCCGTCTACTTAGATTTAGGCACACGTTAAATAACCCCAGGTGGTATAAATTGTTCCGGAGTCCCTAACTAATGCGTGCCTCATAATGATGCTAATGGTGGTTTTTGCACGTAAGAACCCCACATCTTTTTAACCTTGTTAGTTACGAGGATTGCCGCACTATATATTGGAAAGTTGGAGGGAATCGTCATATAAGTCTAGAGACAGGTTTATACATTTCAAAAATGGCTTTTAATTAGTCGAAAGAAGAGTCGTGAAATTCTTTCAATTTGCCTGACTACGCAGAATGGCACCGCGAAGCGCGGCTCTCCGTTCAACCCATGTGTGGCGTAAACGTGTGACGTACAGCGGTGAGCACTGTTAGGGTGAACACGCGAGCGCGTGGCCAACGGCACTGTCAGCGCCCCGTTACGGTCATCACTGGAAACATTGCGCATGCGCATCACGCCTTCCGCGAAATAATTGTTCCACCGCGCGCATGACGTCATGAATGCACTTGTTCGTCGTCTGCTAGCCGCATTTTTGTTTTCTAAGCCCATGCATCCTGCATTTTAAGATTTCTTTAAACATCTGTGCTTGAACAGAACAAGACAAAAAAAAACTTGTATATCTATGGGGGCGTGTCTATTCGTTCCCTTCAAAGTTGTTGTGCATGCAACGCCGTATATAAAACAACCAAACATCTTTCGCAGCCGTTCATTCTGTCGCCAGATCGTATTATGGCTAGGGTTCCCGATGATGAACGGCGCTCAATTGTCGATCTTTCCCTGAAAGGTTATTCCCAGCGGTATATTGGCGCTTTAGTTAATAGGCCCCTGAAGACTGTGAACAGGATAATTCAAGCCTACAAGTATGAAGGTCGCATTCAGGATGCACCCCGCGCGCCCCGCCCTAAAGCTACCACAGACGATGAAGACGCCCTCATAGTTGCAGCTGCTGTTCGTAACCCTTTCTTGCCAGCCCCAGCAATACGCGAGGACTTGGATTTGGACGTTTCGGACACCACTGTTCGACGTCGCCTGCGTACTGCGGGCCTTCGCAGTCGCGTCGCAGTGCAGAAGCCACTACTAACGGCGGCAAACAAGGACGCACGACGGCAGTTCGCTGAGCTGCACGAAGCATGGACATCAGAAGAGTGGGGTCGCGTCATCTTTTCGGATGAGTCGACGTTTTCGACGCGACAAGACCAAAGATTGCGTGTTTGGAGACTACCAGGCACACGGTGAGGCAAACTTCCTGCTTTGAAAAGCAATTGTTTTAGTTAACGTCACAATGCCACGCAGGAACGACCCGGACAACGTGCAAGGTGTTTCTGCCAGTGGGAGATCGAGTGTGAACGTGTGGGGTGCTGTTTCAAGATATGGTTTAGGGCCCCTGCAACGTATACGTGGACACTTATCGTCGGAACAATACTGCAACATTTTGAACAATGTGCTGTTGCCATATGCGAGCAGTTTATTCCCAGACGGTGATTACCTGTTCCAACAGGACCGGTCACCGATACACACGGCGCGGGCTGTCAAGGAGTTCCAGGCGGAGCAGCACATGCAGCTACTGGAATGGCCTCCGAAAGGAGCGGACCTGAATGTGATAGAAAACGTGTGGGGCCGTCTGAAAGCTTCTTTGACAAGGAAGCCCCTTTATTCCGCGACTTCGGACCAGTTGTGGGCGCAAGTCAGCAACGAGTGGGAAAGGCTGAAAGCCGATCGGGAATATGTTCGATCACTTTACGACTCGTTACCGTCCAGAATAGCTGCAGTCGTTGCTGTAAGTGGTCACATGACTCGCTATTAGATTTGCTCATGTTTTTATATTTGTTCTCATGGTCTTGTTTAACTTGAATTGCAAAAGTGCAATTTTCTTGAATAAAAAGTTTAATAAGTATCCCTCTTACACTCACTTTTTTCCTTCACGCGCCAATCTTCAATCCAGATGGACCTTGAAATGCAGAAGGTATCAGCTCAGCGAACAAAAAATGCGGCTAGCAGACGACGAACAAGCGTATCGATGACGTGATGCGCGCGGTGGAAAGAGTGTTTCGCAAAGCACATGCTGCGCATGTGCAATGTTTCCAACGATGGCTGTTACGCGGCGCTGATAGTGCCGTCGGCCACGCGCTCGCGTGTTCACCCTAACAGTGCTCACCGCTGTACAATGAAGCCGCTGTCGCGCTTTGCTCTTCCTGCGAGCTGATTCAAAGCCTCCTAGATAGCATCTAGATAACATCTTAGATAGCTGTCTAGGAGGGGTTGGCTGAGTGCGGTGGGTGCTTCGCGCAACTCGCGATTGAACCAATTCAGATAGCATAGTCAGTTCAGCAGCAGCTAGGGTCGAGACCCGCCGCTTTATCGCTCTGTGCATGGCGAAGCTGTAAGTTATGCCGCCCTAACTACGTCACAGGGTGGTTGCACCGTGAGCCTCGCTTCGTACAGTACAGTACAATACAGCGTGCGTAATCGGGTAACCTCGTTCTTTTTACAGCGCTATACTGTTAACATAAAGGACAATATATAATTCAAAGTAGCCATTGAAAAAACATGTGCCATTTCATTATGAGTTCCGTGTACTTTAAGGATGCCTATGAACCGGAATTACACTAACATGTTACACCGTTTTACATATTGATTTAGTGTTCGATTTCTCAGAAAATTGGTGCTTAACTTGCACCACTCTGTCGGCCAACCTGCACTGATAATATAGGTCGGTTAGCTGGAATGTGACTCCTGCTTGCGCATAACGTCCGTAGCGTACAGTTGAACCTCGATATTACGAAGCCGCATTGGGGACACAGACACCTTCGTTATAATCAATATTCATGATAAGCACACACACTGATATTGCCTAAAAAGAAAATCCCCAGCCCTACCCCTGTCGAGAAAATAGGCCTAAGCGAAGCTTGTGGCAAGACGACGCTGTCGCAGGCGTTCCGCTTCGTTTGCCCTAAACTCAGAGTTGGCGGTTCTTCACTGACGTTAGGGCTCAACCTCACGTTCGCGCAACTCGGGGGTCCGCGGCTCTTCGCTGACGTTTCGCCTGGGCTTCGGAAGCTCTCACGCTAGAATCCGCACGCTAGAATCGGACGACAAGCTTCGCTTACCCCCTTTTCTCGACAGGGGAAGGGCAGGTGATTTTGTCTCTTTGGGTCCCACGTGTGACGGGTAGTTCAAGGGCGCGTTACAGGTCCCAGAGCCCACAGGGGTAGGTGCCATTGATCTTGCAGCCTTCCTGCAGTATCATCAGGATCGACCCACTTTTCAACGTGACATCACCGCCACCACCACAACCGCCGCCTACATTTATAGGCAATACGAGCTTCGCTTGAAAATTATCACTTCATGCGAAATAAATGCAATCGCGATGCCTCCAACGCGCCAGCAAAGCGTCTCCCGAATACGTTTCAGACCCTGTTGAAACCACTTCTGGACCCTTGCTACTGTACGACCGTTAGTCTAACACCGCGTTTGAACTCGTGTTTGATCGGCGATGAGACTTACTGGTACACGTATTTTTATAGAAAACTTTTCGCGATGGCTTGATAACAGCCACTCCGCCAGCCGTCTGCAAATTTTCAGCACAGGTGTTCGTTACAAAAATATACCCGGCACGATACACTGACCGACAGGCAAACGACCTGACGCGATACAGTGGGCCTCTTCGATTATCCGTCTCTGACAGTCCCGGACTGTCCGCAAGACTGCATACGCAACGCTTATTGGCTGAAAGCACCGTCTCAGGCAGTCCGGGACTGTCAGAACGGATAATAGAAGAGGCCCAGTGGTGGGCTAGGCAACCAGAGCTTCAATTTTTAAAAATCGCCGCCCAAGCACCGCATAGATGGCATAGAACATCCATACAGATGGTTAACCAGCGAAGCTGAAACGTGCGGCCCGGTGTTTATCACTGGGTTAATCCGGACGGTACTTTAAAGAGTTTCTCAATAATTGGTTACGTACGTCTTTCTGTTTCTTAACGAGGTTATACACACCTTCGGCTGCGTCGGAGAAAATGACGTCACTGACGGTATGCCCGCAGTCCAGCCGTTGTCGCATTGCCACTTGCGATTCTTCAAATTTAAATTGCTTCAAAAGTAAATCTGTCCCTCACGTAAGACAATGAATGGCTCATGCCCCCTTAAGCAACGGCTCATACCCCCGTAAATGCGGCTTTCCCATTATGACGACAGACGAGAAGTGAAATTCTACGCTGGAATGACGGAGCGGCAATGGAGCCAGCTGTGCTGTTGGTGGTGGTGGTGAAAAATGTCGCGGTTTCACCCGAAAAGCGAAGCATCAATTGCGATAGCAAATTAGTAGAGAGTTATACGGCGTAAGCATAGTAGTTTTATCAGCTGTATAAACTTGGACATGCAGCAGCACCAGCAACGCGCCAAACTGTTGTCGACGACCTCGGCGTTTCGCCCGCATTCGCACCGAACGCTCGCGGCGTTGGCGACTGTTGCCGGTGCCTCTGAGTACGGCTCGGAGGTTTTCGACGAGATCATAACGGGACAGTAGTAGTGGTTTATTAAGAAAAAAATGACGCCTATTTTTGCTGCCCAATAGGGAGCACGGCGCAGCGTCAGGCGAAGAGGAAGTAGGAGATAAAGATGTGAAGTGGGAAGAGAAGGAGAAGCAGCAGTAGTCTCATCCGATCATGGAGGAGGCTGGTGATGAAGGCGATAGCTTGCTGGGGGCGAGCGCTTTGCGATCGGTGGTGATCCCGTTCGACTCCACAAACTCCAAGAGGCTATGGAGAGCTCGGAGGTGGGGAGGCGACTGGGACAGGAGGTCGCTGGTTGTTGCAGCAGGTAGACCCTGTTGCCTGTAATCAGTTATGACCCTTGAGCGCTCCTGTGCCAGCGCTGGGCAAGCAAAGAGAAGGTGGTCGAGGGTCTCGGGTTCGCCACAACATTCGCAGGCCTGTGAGCTGGAGCGTCCCTTGGCGTGCAGCCGTGCCACCGTCCAGACACAGCCCGTGCGCAGTCGATGCATCGTTGCGCGTTCCTTCCTGGTAAGGCCACCCTCTGGAAGTAGCCTGAGACCCTTGCCATTTGCCACTCTGGCATCCGGGTGAACAGTTGCGAACAGTTTTTTCAGGCGCTCCCTCGAAAAATCAGAGGAAGCGACCGCTCGTGTGAGCAGCACTTCAGGATAGTGGGTGGTTTGGGCGAGGGTGTCCCCTTCTTCATTACCGGCTATTCCCACGTGGTAAGGTGGCCAGTGAAACGAGATCGTGACCCCCGCCGCAGCCAATGCAGAGAACTTCGAGCTGAGCAAGGATCAGTTCGACGAGCAGTGTCCGAAGTGTTTGCCACCTTCTGACCTCGCAACGTTTGTATATAAATACGCATTTGGTGCCGCAGCTCAACGTCGCCTCCCCTCCCTCCCGTCCCCTCGCGGCCTTTCGCGCGACGGAAGAAGTCACGTTTGCTATATATATATATATATATATATATATATATGGTGATTGTAAAGGAGGAAAGAGACGCTTAATTCTGCAGCCCTTCAGGGAGCACGGCGCAGAACGCGCGTTTGCTCTCCGCGGTGCGTTCGCTCCCCGTGAAAGCGCGCGTCCCTCGTGCGCTCTCACTCGCACTTACGGCATACAGCGCGCGGCGACGATTTCATCGCCGTTTGACGTCACATAGAACCTCACGGTGACGGTGATGGAAGAAATCCGCTTGGAGTGCCCATATAATTGCCATCACAATAAAACATTTATGAATCATTAAATGGTTGCAGAGAGGTGATAGGGTTAGGCCCTCTGGGCCCCACCCCCTCCCAATACTAGGTGGAGCCTCTATTAAGGGTCTCCAATCGCAAGCAACGCTGCCCGCGCCCATTGAACCAAGGCCCTTTGGGTCTTGAGGGCTTCACAGACGAGCAGGACCGCCTCCCTGTCTTCTCTAGTGGGGTTGGGGGATGAATGGGTTTGATTGGCACGCCCAGACTATGTGGAAGATGTCAGCCACCTCCCCACAGAACTGGCACGTGCCATCAAAGGCTGGGTTGAAATGCGTAAGCACCGCCGGGCACAGTCACAGTTCAGTGTTGGTGAGAATTTATGAGGAGGCGCTCGTCAGCGCGATCCAGTCCCTCACAAGGGACCTGGTAGCGCCGATGCTCCTCCTTGTAGTAATCGGTGTTGTCTTCGAATGAAAGGCCCAGATTGTCTGACTGGGAGTAGACTTCCAAGGGCACGGAGACAGCCCGGGGAGAGAGTGCGCAGGCGGCCTGATCAGCCTGTTCGTTTTTCAGGAGTACCTGGTGACTGGGGGCCCAAATCAGGTTACGCGTAGTTGGATCTACGTATCTGCACCTAGACTGCAATATGCGCCGGGAAGGCGGGCGAGACCAGCCCACGCCAGCTCATAGTTCCGACAAGCCCCTCTCGAATCGGTCATGATGTGTTTCGACGTGGGATTAGTGAGGGCCAGAGTGATGGCAAGCTCCTCCGCGTGTGTGGCGCTGTAGGCTTTCAAAGTGAACCCGTTAACTGTGTTAGTGTTCTGCACGACTGCGGCCATGTTCCACCCCCCATGTTGTGGGCCGGCAACGCCCACGTAATACACGTGTTGTTGGTCACCATAGTGCCACTGAAACGCTTCCACGCGCGCCTGGCGACGACCGCTAGGGTCTTCTCTGCACATGTGGCGGGGAAGGGGTCGGACCCGGAGGGCGCGTCTCCAGGGTTCTGGCACTCTATCGAAAAAAGTTGTCGCAAGTTCACCTGAAAGGCGAAGCATCAATTGCGATAGCAAATTTGTAGAGAGCAATACGGAGTAATGATATTAGCTTTATCAGCTGTATAAACTTGGACATGCAGCATCACCGGCAACACGCAGAACTGTTGTCGACGCCGTCGGCGTTTTGCCCGCGTTCGCACAAAATGCGTGCGGCGTTGGTGACTGTTGCCGGAGCCTCTGATATAAATAGGCACTTGGTGCCGCAGCTAAACGTCGCCTCCCTTCCCTCCCCCCCCCCTCCCCCACGGCCTCTCGCGCGTCGGAAGAAGGCGCGTTTGCTCTACATAAATGGTGATTGTAAAGGAGGAAAGAGACGCCTACTTCTGCAGCCGTTAAGGGAGCACGGCGCAGAACGCGCGTTTGTTCTCCGCCGTGCGTTCACTCCCCGTGAAAGCGCGCGCCCCTCGCGCCCTTTCACTCGCACATACAGCGTTTGGCGCGCGGCCTTTCCCTTTCCCTCAAGAACCACTTATCATCGGCGACGTTGGCGCTGAGCCGTGCTCCCTCAAGGGCTGCAGAAGATAGCGCCAACCTTTCCCTTTCCCTCAAGAACCACTTACCTTACCGGCGACGATTTCATCTCCATTGACGTCATACGGAACCTCACGGCGACGGCGACGGCAGAAATCTGCTTTTGAGTGTCCATATAATTGCTATCGCAATAAAAGACGACGACGAACGCGGGAGCAATGGATCGAGCGCGTCGCCAACGAGCCAGCTGTGGAAGAAGACGACGACGCTCAAGCCGTTGCTGATGATGATAGTTTCGGCGTACAGGCGACGGACGGACAAATCGGCTGTAACATGTGGAAGACGCATAAACTTCACCTTTAATAGTGGAACGCGATAGCATTCAAATATCCCTGACTGCTTCTCACGCTTTCCGGCAACTGAAGCTTATGTAGCCGCAATGTTTACCGGGAAACTCTGGCGGCGAACGCTATGCACGAAGGCGAGCTTTCTGGTAGAAACGTACGCGGTTTCTTGTGTGGGCCGCTCTTCTGTAATTGTTTGGCACATTTAATATTTCAGTATGAGAAGAGAGAGAGCAAGCGAGAGAGGAAAGGCAGGGAGGTTAACCAGAAATCAGTTCCCGGTTTGCTACCCTACACTGGGGTGGCGGATAAAGCGGTTAGAGAGAGTGCAAAGAGAGAGAGAGCGAAAAAAAAACACAAAAAAAGACACAGGCATAGGTAACAAAGGAGGCGTTCCAATCACAGACGTTCACACAGGCCAGTGGACTTCAGGAACCGCAGGAGCGCTTGCACGGCCTTCTGATGCGATGTTGACTCGCGGCGATGTTGCAGAATTCTTTTTTCCGATAACGGCTGGTCGTCCAACTGGTTCAGCACGACGGAGAGCGATTGTCTCTGCACACTGTATTGTGGGCACTGACAAAGGACATGGCGAATCGTTTCCTCGTCTCCACAATTGTCACATGCCAATTGTCATATATATATATCATGTCAGTATGAGAACAGTTAACATAAAAGGCATGCGATGTGGTTGTTTGGCTTCATGACATTCATTTGTGGCTGTCCGAGGAATACCTTTCTAAAGAATGTAAGAAAATTGCACCGCCCCTGCCCCACCCCGTACAGATGGTAAACCAGCGAAGCTGAAAAATATGCGGCCCCGGTGTTTATCACTGCGGTAATCCCGACGGTTCATTAAAGTCTTTCTTAATTTTCTGGTTATGTCGTTATCTAGCTCGGCCACACGATCCGCCGGATCTGCCCGACATTGCCGCTTGCGCTCCGCATCGTGGGCCCAATGTTCTGCCGAGGCGTTGGAGCGACGCCGACGAGATCTCTCCCGCTCCTGCTCTCGGCCGTTCATACCCACACATCCAATGCGGGCATCCGTCCATGTGATTTTGTTCCCTTTATTGTCCCTGGCTCATACCCGCATATCCTATGCGGGTATGTGCCACACGTGATTTCATTATCGTTAACCCTGACGTAACTGACGAGCATTTGATGTCATTGATGTCATGTTAGCCATACATTGGTACCCTTCCATGCCAATTTTGGTATATAACAACAGAACGAGACGCAAGTTTTTGATAGGTTTATTTCCGTCGCAGGGTTTCTGTGATCCCCTAGGTATATACAGCTTTGCTGCAAATACTGTGAGCAACTTTAGTGGTTGAAGAAGTACTTGAGCGGCGTATAGAATATTTTTCGCTCACAGGACGCCAACGCCTGCTACGGCGCCGGACGCCGGACGACGTCAACGGATTTTCTGCGACACGGGGCCCTCAACGCTGTCGCGTCATAAAGGCAGATATGGCGCAAAAGCAATTTGACGGCAACGCAGCACAGAGTCGAAAGAACAAACCGAGAATAGCAAAGGCAAATATTTGAAATATATTCCGGGGGCGTTTGAGAATAATACAAAGCCTAATACAAAACAGTAGAGTAGAATTGTTTTTCCTCCCACATAGTTCAGAATTATGAGTGAGGTGCGCGCTAAGTAGTACACTTAATTTCTTGTAGTCGCGGTCTCCCTTGCCGGCGGTTTCTTTCTGGCTTCGCCGCGAGAGCGCCCCCAAGTGCTGCCGGCAACTTTCCCCGTCACTGTCTACGGGCGCGCAGTGGCCGGTTCTTGCGGAAACTCCACATGGTCCAGCTTGACCGAAGTCACGGGAACGGGGTCGCCCGTTCAGCCGACCGGCGACGTACGACTGTCGGCACCCCGCACTTGCGGCCACCGTCGTTGCCGCGGAGGTGATCCCATGTCGGCGGTTCTCTATGGCGTGGCTGCTGGAAGCAACGTAGTGGCACAGCCGCCGACTTTTCGCCTTCACTACTCCGCGCGTCACCGTCGGTCGAGACCAGGAACAAGCTAGAGCCTCGGATCTCGACTGTACCTGGGCGAGAGGAGTTGCCGGAGAAGTAGAACGCGCAGAACCACGAGCGACGCCGATGCTTCGGAATCCCGGTTACGGTGGGCAGGCGACGTCGCTCGCGGAGGACCAGGTCCTCGACGACCGCTTCCGGCAAGCAACCTCGTTTGTCAGTTCCTCGACGGTGGTCGGAGCGTCGGCGTCGGTCGGCGGGGCTTGTTCTGTAACTCCTCTGGCCTTCTACGCGGTCTTCGTGGACGGACAGCTCGGAAGACGCAGGAAGCGCGCCGAAAGCGCATGTAGCGGCCCCGGTTGGTTTCCGTGTCGGCGACGTCTTCGGAAGTCGGCGCTGTCGTTCCTGGCGTTCGCTTGGCGTCGGGCGCCGGTTGTGATGCTCCGGAGCCGTCATCGAGGCGGTGGCAGCCGGCTGCCGATTTGTCCGCTCCAGTCCTCTCTAGCGGGTGGCGTCTTCCTAGCTGGTAGTCACGCCTGGTGGCGGAGAGAATTATTTTCCTGCCGCGTCGCGGAGGCTGAGCGTGCGGTTGTGCTCGTTGTGTTCTTGAGACGTCCGTCGTCGACCGCTTTTCTTCTCGGAGCACAGGTCGTTGGCAGCTGGAAATGGAACGACCGTCGACGTGCCTCGTGTCCGCGTGCCAACGAGGCCTCCCGCACGTGCGCGTGCATACGCGCCACACCGGCAAGTCGTTTTCATTTTCTTTTAATGCCTAGAATTCTTTGGATAGATGCCCGGGCACGTTTCCTGTCCAGACAAAACTCTGATTGCCTTGCGAATGAAGTATCTATCTATCTATAGTTGCCTTTGACCTGATGTTCCGCCTCCTCCCCCCCCCCAAAAAAAAAAGAAAAAAAACGTATCGGGATTTAGCCTTGAATAGGGGAATTTCTGTGCATACACGAACTTATGTACGCTTACCACCACCTTCTTGTGGGAGCACGAACCTCCGACGCGATATTTTGTCAGAAAGCTTCCAATTGCCGACAACACACCCGCCCAAGAATTTCATACAATAACTCTAGGAAACTATTCTTACAATTTTCTGGACACGCAACCGCGCTCTCAGCTTCGGGGTACCTGCCTCGCATCATGGGCCCGCAAATAACCATTGCTGGGTGACTTCATTGCTTGTATTACTTTGATTATGAAAGTTCTATGACTATGCCACGCAGTAAGAAATTACTCAGTGACGAGGAACGGAGACCTCAGAATGCGGTGAGGAAACGTATACGAAACGCAGCCTTTACGGCGGCGCTGTTAGAACGCGGGCGACAGTTTTCGCGGTCAAGGTACGTGCAGAAAAGGCAAGCAAAAACTACACTCAATAATCTCCTGTGGGAGTAATCTAAATGACGCGCAAGAATTTGCAACTAATCACCGGCTGTTTCGTCGTCGTATACTACTCTGTTGGGTATAAGTGCGAGATGCACCGCGAAAGAATCGTGAAACGCAGAAGCGTTGTTGCGATCCCGAAATGTGTTCAAATGTGAATTTTCTTTAGCATACCCCCTGCCGCCCTATTCCTCGCCTATCCCCCTTAGTGGGTGCGAGTCATGACAGAGTTCCATCATCATCATCATCAACATCATCATCATCAACATCATCATCATCATCATCTTTATTATGTAAATGCAATGTTCAGTCATGTTTGATGGTGCGTTTGGATGATGCCGCTGCTTCATGGACGATGAGCATTGGCCGATGCGTGCTGTAGTACGTGATGTAATTTAACATTGTCACGTTTAGAAGACCTCGTACGTAGACGTGTTCGATGACGCTGCCTCCTCTCGATGCGAGCATTATCAACCGTGAGGAACCGTGCTTCGGCTCCGTATGACACGGCTGCGCGGGCCCTATCTTGAAAGCAATGTGCGATGCGGACAGAGTGCGCTGAGTGCTGATACCTCCGTGTGCGCTGTGGGCTCGCCGCTTAGTTCGCGTTGAAGCGAGACGCTTGCGCTCGCTGCTGCCGGCCCTATCTTGAAAGCAATCGTCTTACGTGACGAATCGATGGGTTTCCTCGTTCGGTAGGCATGCAACAACAGAGAGAAGCTTTTGCAAAGGACGCGTTGGAACGCAGGCGAACACGTGGGAGGGCAAGTTATGCGATGAAAAAAAATACACTACTACATATATTTTCTTCATTTACCAAACACAAGTTTTGTATTAAAAACAAGTTTATTTACTGGGGAGCTCGTCATAGTGCGCGTGGTATTATTTGGAGTTGCTGATACAGTCTTGGTTTCAAGGGTAGCGTATAAACCCTCTACTGCAACCCTGGAAAAATGTTGTAAAGGAATAATTGCATTTTTAAATGGAGTAGATGCGGAACCTACGCTACCATGACTGTCTTGATTTTTTAGAGTGCAGTTGAAAGTCTGCGCTCAACTTATGTCTTGTTTAAGTCTTGTTGCACTCTCACTACCGTTAGCTACTCAAATAACGTCTACTTCCATTGTAATGCACGCCTCGCCGGTTCAAAAAGTTTGTTAAGGGGGGGGGGGGGGGGGATGGCTCATTTTTCTCCGCAATGCGAACTAAGGATAGTAGTTCTATCGGCCCTATAAGCTGTTAAAATTCACTCACCAACTAAATTAACAAGCACAGGTCTAATGCATGCACAGGAAAACATGAACACCTCTCTCTCGATGACCGCGGGAGCTCGCTGTCAAAACGCTGGAGTGAGGAGGAACTTCAGCAGCAGCGAGCGAATTGACCTTCGTGCCATCTCTCCCTTCAACGCTAGTTAAACGTCGAAAGCACAGCGTATACGAAGCTACCGGCACAAGTTGTACTTTGTCCAAATCGCAGATCACTTTGAAGATGAGGGCAGCGCGTGTGCACACTTTTTCCGCGTCGCAGCTCGCTTTCAAGATACGGCGCCCACGCGGCCGCGGCCGGAGTAAAACTCCCCCGTGCCTCGCGCGTGACAGAAGCGCTTCCGCTCCGCCTTTCTCCCTCGCACGCGCAAGATTAAGCCGCAATCGTCGGCTGACCCTCGCAAGCTTACACTCGCACACAAAGCGTACGGCGCGTGGCGGCAATGTTACCGTGCTTCTATTTTATACGGAACCTCACAGCGGCGTCCACGACCACGTCTACGACCACAACCACGGCAGAAATGCGCTTGGAGTATCCATATAATGTCTGTCGCAATAAAAAGCGTATCTGATCATTATCAAGCTTAGCAACAACGGCGTCTAAGCGTGCTTGCTAGAATTCAACAAAACACTAAACGCGATCACAAATCCCAAGTCTGCAGTATTCCCGGTTGAAACTGTTAGTTTATTTAGTGCCCTGACAAGCTGACGCTCTTAACCAAATATATTTATTGCGCTACTCTGTAGGACAGCGTAAAGAACGTTTAATGGTTGTCGCAAATGCGTCCTGGAAGGCAAGATCGTCTCTGACCGCTAGCAGCGGTATGAAATGACGCCCTACTGGCCAAAGAATGGGCGCTTCCGCTGGGTAAAATATTTATAGGTGACGCCCTGTAATATTTTATTACCTAACTGTGAACAAAATAGAGGGAATCAAGCTGCGAGCGCGTGCGGAACTGCGTTGTCGAGTCACTTAGCGCGGCGATCTGCTGGGGCATGCCATTATTCTAAATTCATGACCGGATTCGCTGTTTCCAATGAAATCGTGTCGTGCAATCGCTTCCAGAGTTCGGCACCAGCCGCTCATCGAGAATATGCATAGCCTCCTCTCTGCAGTATTGGCTTAGTCATTGGCCCACAGCAAGCGACCGCAATGCACCTTCGCCGGTGCGCATTTGCAGCGATGTAATAACGTTGATTGGATATGCACAGCGTCCTACTGTTGGCGGTGGTCTTCTGCTAAAGGCTGGACGCACGCGTAGAACTTTGTTCAGCGTATTTGAATAGTCATTAAAGAGCGTGGAGGCAGCGCTAAATTGATCGTACACTGTGAGGGCTGGAGGTGAAGGCTAAGGACGTTAGCGTTGCATAGCAAGTAGAGGCGCCAACTTCTTGAAAAGAATATGTTTATTACATAGCTCCACCGAAACGCGTCCGTCCGCCCTGGCGATGGGAACAAGAGGAAGAAAGAGCGAGCGTACGAATCCTGGCCTCGCTTGCCCCAGGCGTCGTCTAGTCGTTAAGTAGAGACCAGTGCGTGGTCTCTACTTTCAGTATGGGTAGCTGCTGGGTCACTGGAGAAACTGGGGGCACGTAGGGCTTGAGCTGGAAGATGTGCACTGTTCGTGGTTGATTAACAACACGAGTTGTCGAACACGACACACACTGTAAAAAAATTGCGTAAATACACTGAGAATTGCACGTAAAAGTACGGAAAATACGTCGTTTTCAAAAATACGGCAAAGACTTCCGTTAAAATACTGCTCCCCGTTTTAAGTTTTACGGACATTTCACCCGTAATAATACAGTGGCTGCACTTGTCTGCACGGAACAGAGAGAATTCCGTATTTTTTTTTTTCACGTGAACATCCGTATTTTTTGCGAGCAAAGATATGCACGCTGTCTGAATGAGCGCTTGTACTCCCAGAGTTTCATCTAACAATATTTCGTTGAACATGCAAACTGTACGTACTATGTGTGAGAACTATAGCGTTCTGCCAAACGTTGCAATAAAAATGGCATATGTAAATATATGTTTTCGCACACTCTATTCCTGTCGTAGTTGGCCGCGCACACGGGCCTTGTGACGATGGTTATATGGTCAAATATACGCGTGCACTAGCCATGTTTTCACATTATTTGGCGTCAACTCTTACCAGTTTATAATACAACACATATGTTTAAGTAAAGAAAGAGCGGTGCGCATACGCGCCCATGTAAGCAAACTTGCGCAGCTCAGGAGCTGGTGCACATTATCAATCAATACGAAACGCAGCGAGTGGTATAATGACCGTAATTGCGTTTACATTTAGTAACAAATGGTCTCGAAGAGAATTGGCGGCCTATAGATCCAAATACTACGGGAGATGAAATTTCCGAATGCCACAGACAACCCAAGAGTAAAATTGCTTTACTGAACTGCACAGAGGTTGCATATGATTTCAACCTCCCCAAATTAGTTCAAAATCTATCATCTCTGTCTGTAACTGTCCGTTCAATTGACACACCACGATTACGCATAATCTGCGTTATTCATATGTTGTCAGTGCGTACGGTAAGATGTAATCGCAAGCGTTCGGCGCGCTTCATCTTGAAACAAGACGGCGAGCACGCACGTTCTTGTACGGCACAATAAGGTTCGCGAACATGCACCGATATGCAGTCTGTGCCGACTACGCGATGGTGACCGAAGATGAGGAACCGAGTTCTGTGGATACAAATAAAATTAATAATAATAATAATAATAATAATAATAATAATAATAATAATAATAATAATAATAATAATAATAATAATAATAATAATAATAATAATAAAGAACCGCCCAGTGCCGTGTTGCCGTAGCAATTACGTTTATTTCTTTTTGACCAACACCATTTATTAAAGAAGCTTTATTCTAACATTGGGAGAAGTTTTGACACAACTCATTATTTACCCGTTCATTACATGCACCAATCAGCCCAAATTAGCACTATACTAAATGATTTGCAGTGCACTGCAGTGCAACACAAGGGTTTGCCATGCCCAGTAGGAAACCGGACGCTCGTCTGGTTGACCTGCCTGTCTTTCCTCTCCTTGCTTTCTCTACCTCTTTTTAAAGAAATGCACTATCTCGGCGGAGAAAAAGCGTTATCCTCTTTTGAAGAATTTGTAGAGCAAATATTTTACTGTTCCAGTAACTATAGCATAAACTGGAAAGCGAAATCGATTCTGATTTGTTCTCCGCGCTCACAGAGTGCGGCACCAGGTGGCACCGTGCGCTGCGCTTTTTAGCATGATAAGCTAAAGGTAATGAACATAGATGACTATGGTGCCAGAAGTCTAGGTAGTGATCACGAACGTATAAAGCTGAGTTTTCGAAGAGAAATGAAAGTAGGCAGGAGGCAAGATGAACAACCAGGTGGGATATTTTACTCGGAAAAGCAGCTGGAAATGCAACCCAACAAATTGAGGAAGTAATCACAGAGGATACTAAAACAGAAAGGACATATACAAATTTAACAGGGCTATTTGAGCTATAGCTTGCTAAGGTACGAGTCAGGCCCAAAGGGAACAGAAGACGTAAACCCAAGAGCTGATGGGATGAGGAGGTTAAGGCCATAGAGAAACGCCAGGAAGCATCCGGGAAACACAGATATTCAAAACCAGAAGCTGATGTTGACAGAAAATGGGATAACTTCCTAAACTGTAGAAGAGAAGCATGCAATTTGACCAAGGAGAAGATTAGAAGAAAGGGGACCTAGTGGCTGTCAGAAGTAAACAAAAAGGATAAAGGAGCAGCCAAGAAATTTTGTAAAGATCTCAACTCCTTGAGTAATAAGACTAGCCTAGAGCAGAGGTTTATAGTTGCAGCTTAAGGTTTTCAGCTAAAAGGAGATGAGGCAATGGAACATATAAGAACACTGATGACAGAGAGAGAGAGAGACAAAGAAACGTTTATTGCATGAACCTGTGAACCGAGCCAAAAATTTTAAGCATGTGCTCAATCAGGTGAGCTTATACCGGTTAGTGCAGTGGCTCCACTTCAACAAAGCGAATGGGAAAGGGCAAAGAAGAGGATTCCTAGTAGCACGTCGACCGGTCCTGATGGCATCCCAATTACGTTAATAAAGACATCGGGCCCAAAATCTAAGAAATCATTTAGAGAGGTAGTGAGCACAATGATAATGGATGGTAAACCCTCCAACGGGTGGAGACTAAGCAGGATGAGCATGATATATAAGGGAAAGGGGCACCAAGCCGACATAAACTATCGTCCCATAACAGTGACGTCAGTGGCTTACAGGGTGGTGATGCAGATTATAAAAGACAGACGGCAGGCATGGGTGGAGGGCAGGAGGTGCTAGGGGAACTACAAAATGGGTTGCGGAAACAAGGAAACAAAGGAGGTTAGAAGATATGTTCTTGTTGACACAATGTATTGAAATAACAGAAAAGTAACACAGGCCGCTATGGCTGGCATTTATGGATATCAAGGGAGTCTATGACAGTGTAATCGAAGAGGATTTGTGAGGCATACTGGGCACTCTAGATGTGGAAGATGGAGTAAATAATATTGAAAAAGATATCTATAAAAGTAACAAGGTGCTTATAGAATAGGAAAAAAGGTGTCTGAGCCTATAAAGATACAGCAGGCGCTTAGGCAGGCGTGCCCTCTGTCACCTTTGTGGTTCAGGCTGTATTTACAAGGATTAGAGAAAAAAATAGAAAGGAGTGGACTTGGCTTCAACCTTTCCTTTTTCAAGCAAGGACAATGGATTAAACAGTCATTACCAGGACTGGTGTACGCGGATGACATTGTACTTATGGCTGACAAGGAAGACTGGCAGAGATTAATGGACATCTGCGGTAAAAAGGGGGATAGCTTAGGTTGAAGTTCAGTAAAGAAAAATAGGCAGTCATGATTTTTAATGATAATCAGTTCAGCGAGCATAGGATACAGGAGGTTGCGCTGGAGATAGTGCATAAGTACAAATATCTTGGAGTGTGGATAAACAATGAGGCTGAGTACGTAACGGAACACGAAAAATATGTAACGACTAAAGGTAGCAGGAATGCAGCTGTGATGAAAAATAGTGCACTATGGAATTACAATAAGTGCGAAATGGTGAGAGGGTTTTGGAAAGGGATGATATCATGGTCTCTAGTTTGACATTCCGCAATGCCGTCCTGTGCATGAGATCAAAGGTTCGAGCAAGGTTGGAAATTAAGCAGCGAGGGGTAGGTAGACTTGCTCTGGGAGCACACGGAATTACACCAAATCAGGGGGTACAGGGTGGCATGGGATGGACGTCATTCTACGGCAGGGAAGCTAGCAGCAAGATAGAATTTGAGGAGCGATTGAGAGAAATGGCTGAAAAGCGGTGGGCAAGGAGAGTTTTCTGTTATTTGTACATGAGGAATGCCGACACAAAATTGAGGAAGCTGACCAGAAAATTGTCGATGACATGTTTGGACTGCAGGAGGGGCGCAAATCAAGAAACATCGATAAAGAAAAGGTTAAAGGAACAAAGAGGGGTCTGTGGAAAACAGGAATGCAGTCGAAATGAGCACTGGGAACATACAGAACTTTCAAGCAACACATTGCCAAAGAACATATGTATGATAATTCTAGAAGTTTTTTTGTTGTTTGAAGCCAGGACGGGAGTATTGTTGACAAAAATGCACAAAGTCAAGTACCAAGGTATAGACACGTTGTGTGGTGCGTGTGGAGAGGAAGAGGAAACGGCTGAACACCTGCTACTTTTCTCTAAAGGGCTTAACACTACAGTGCAAAGCAACGGGGCTGATTTTTTCAAAGTATCGGGGTTTAGGGACAGTGGAGACAAAATATACTTCAAGCGGGTAGAAATAACCGAACGGAGGTTATCTGATTGGTGGCTAAAATGAAGGCAAGGGTGTAATTTCACCCTCCACAAAGTACAAAATGTGTTAATAGTCACGGCTAGGTGGCGTGTGCCGCCACCCGATTTAAAACGTTCAGCCTCATCCATCCAACCGATCTCGAAGGATGAAGTTGACGAAGCTGAAAATGTGTAGTCAGCCGGCTTTTATCGTTTTATGTTGTACAGATTGTTAGTTTACCGTAAATATGTCTTGATTTGTACTCAAGAGTGGAGCAAGGTCCCAAGGAACGGAGACGGACGCATCGCGAGCGAAGAACAGAAGCAAGTGATGGTTACGCTGCTTGACTGTCGGCATGTTCGAATTGGCAAAGTTCCGAATTTGTCGCTGTGTGATGTGTGCTTGTGTGCTCGTAATGCGCCGTCATAGCGCGGGCATATTTGCGCTGAATGTTTTTCACTTCGTCTACAAAACTCTGGACGCAGCGGCATCGAAGAAGTTGTCTTTTGTTCGGGTTAACGTATGTGCCTGGATACGCGATAGCCTGCCCTCAACGGATGTTCAACAGTATACGCGCACTCGTAACCTGCTCACGAGGTAAGCCCTTTGTAATTTTATTTGTTTGCTTTGCATAGCGTAGTAGTTAAAATGATCTGTTGTAAGCCGGCGTCGCTATCAGAAATATTGTTTCAAAAAAGGCCAGTAAACGACTTCTTAGGGCAAAAAGTACGCGTGAACGGGAAAAAGGATCTCCAATCAATTTAGATCCATTTCCATGGCAGAGCGATCGAAATTTTTTATGTGACGATTATAACCTCTTGCGTTAAAAACGTAGAATAAAAGCGCATTTAGTTGAGCGCATAACTTGTATTGACGCTTGTACTGGCGTGAGAGCATACTCTGTATCCGATCATCTAAACGTTCGAGCTAATAGCAGTGGTTCACTACCTGTGATGGTTACTTTTCTTCTTGCATGCGCTTTTTTATTGCAGTGACAAAAAAATATTATTAGCTCTGCTGTGTCCTTCTTTGGTGCAACTGATTGCGGTACAGCAGGACGTTTTGCTTCGAATGATGCCGGTGCGGTCAAGCTATCCGTGTCAGTAAGCTAGCTGTAAATGTTGTATCAGTTGCCAAAAAAGAAAGAAAAAATGGACATACCAGTAAAGCGAAAGCAATCATCATAGATTGTATTTTATGAATACTTCAGTTGAATTGCTTAAGCGGAGGGTAGATTTTCATGAAAATCAGATGACTGTGTTGATACTTAGCAGGACCAAGATTACATAACATTATTAATTAATCATTTTCTTTCGCCGAAAGGCTAGTTGCTATTGTCCTGCTGAAGCTGAGGTCTGGTGCCTGCCAAGTGCCCATGTTTCTCAAGTTGCAGTATTGTTGGCTTCAAAGTGAGTGCATTTTTTTCAGCTTTTTACTAGCTAAACCATGACCATCTACTTAGCTGTGTAGGTGAGCGCTGTTCGCGACATTGGAGTGCTATCTGCTTCCATGCATTGTTTTCTGTTTCGTTGTTGTATCACGTCACATTATAATCGAAATACATATTTTTGTGTTTTCTCTGACAGCCCCATAGTCACCCCCCTCCCGCATGCTGTAATTGTGGTTGCATCATTTATGTGGAAAGATGGTATAGATGACCAGTGCTCCAAGTTCCATTTTATTGCAAAGTAAGCTACAAGTACCCAAAAAATTCTGTATAACAGAAAACCAAAGTTGAACTGCCAAACACTACCAAGCAGCCTCAGAGTACAGTCTCAAGTGGATAGATTTCATTGATCATGTAGAGGCGTAAAGCATTCCTCTTTATTACGTGCTGAACACGTAACCTTCAAGAAAAATTAATATTTACGTAGCTTCAGCAATGTGCTATCAGCCATTTTTCCCGCCCTCGGCAGTTGTGGAAGACTATCACGGCATTTCTTTTTCCAACTAATTTTACTTAGTATGGAAGGATTACTGTATGTGCACGGAGAAAACGAAACACATGGGCAATGAGAAACCAACAATGTCTAAACTTGGAACATTGATTGTGCAGTTTGATGGCTCAGAATAAGTAGAAATGCACCATAAACACTTTTGCTTGACACAAGGCTAGAGCATACACTAACCGTACTTGCCTGCTGTAGCCCTGCGCCAAGTAAATTTCAATTGTAATTTAGCTTCCGCAGTGTATGCCTCTATTCTTACATCCTGTCAGGAAGCTGGTGACATATTTCACATTTCTAGTAGCCAACTTGCCCATCTTGTAAAACTATTAATAATGGGCCAACTATTTTGAACCAATTTGCGAGAATGTGCCGGCCGTTCGCTTAGAAAACTAAATCCATAGAACCAGCACGGTGACGTCACTTTCTGTTCGCATGTCACAGGTTTAAAAAAGCAAGGTGGGAGCTGTTGCTAGTGTTCCGACTAGAAAGCAAAGCCAGTATAAAAGAGTGCACACCACTGATCTCTACTATAGGGGGCTGGATAGTGCATTGAGCGCCCTCAACTGAAGCCAACATGGTCCCGGAAATTGGCTCCTTACGACTTTGCAATGGGACTTCAGCTGCACGGGAGGGCGGCATCTCTTCCCCTAAAATACCTGCCTGTTGTGCCGTACACTACCGAAGCAAGCCATAGAAGTGTTTTGAGAAGATGTCCAGAATTTTTCATCACAGTGCCCCCAACATTGATAACATGAGTGCTGAAAACACTGGTGAATGAGAAATCACTTTTTGTAAGAAAAAAGCTATCGCATACGGGTACAGATTATCGTAAGAGCTCTTACAAAACATGTAGAGACGTCGTCTTCAGAAGAAAACCACAAAGACAAATGTTTATGGCAGCAGTATTATGTGACGGCATGGACTAGTAAGCGCAGCATACACCCTGCTTTAGGGACAAACCGCTGCATGACACCACATTTCTGTTTCTTTCACCTGCGCCTGGCTTAGCGAGCGGCGAAGCGACATCCCGCAAAACATAGCAGAGATCAGCGGTGCACACAATATTTTGTGTTCCCTTTCTCGAAGCCAGTTGAACACGTGGTAACTGTTTCCGAAGCAGAAAAACTAAGGGCAAGGGCTCTGAACACATTGCTTTGTAAAGTGACTGGTGCGGAGGATAGCGAATACTGTGGCATTGTAGATTTACACGAGGCAAGTTATGATCTCAAACGGTCTGCTGGTTCACTTTATATTCAACCAACGTATTCACTTTATCTACAAGTCAAACCTATCTTCAGAAAGCGGATGTTGCCTGTAGAGAAATTGAAGAAGCGAACTTGCTTGCTGAGAGCAGGCATTTGAGAATACAGAGTCAGCTCAACACAATAAACACCCGAACACTTTGTTAAGAATTTCAGATCGGGAATCTTCAATGCGTGATTTGTTTAGTGGTGTTGAAATTACGCTCAAAGTTGATTGTTGCATTCATATAGTGTTGAATCATTATCGTAACAACATTCTTCACTATGAGTGTATAGCAAGGGTGTACTCCACATAAGCTTGTGGCTTTTTGCTGTACTTTCAAAAACAGTTTTCTTGTTCAGTTGATATTTTCAAGTTTGCATTGTTTATTTTTCTAGTATGTAACCCATCCTAACCTAATCTAAAAATCTGAGTAGTGAACACAACTTGACCTTTTTGCTTTATTTTCTGGATTTGTCACCTCTGTGGCAACATACTTAAATTTGACAACTGCTTGAACCTTACTGAAAAATATTGCTTGAAACGATAGCCACCAGTAACACTACCATGACATAGTTACAAAAATTGTAATACTGTGCTTTGATCTATGATGTCTTTAACCATATGGTGCTCTGCCTGTGGTGTAAATGGGTTCCTTATATCCAAGCCTAATGCAAGAATTCAAATAATAAACAGAAGCAAGAATATTTTTGCTACTTTTTGCCCAGAGAATCCCACAGCAATTTCCACATGTAAAATAACTGGAAAAAAGTTTACTGAGCTGGGAAGAGCAGTGTCTCATTTGAATAGTGTTACATACAAAGTTATGACAAACTTTTGACTATATTGGTAGCACTTTACTTCTACATATAGCCCGGTCATTTGTTGCATGAGTATGCTGTTGTACAGTATAGTAAAATTGGAATCATCCGGAAAGCGTCACAAAGCTACGAATACAACTTAAATGGGTTATTTTAGGAAAGAGACATTGCTCAGAAAATTATCCTTTTTTATGCAGCCTGTGGAGACAAGATTTCTTAAACATGACCATGGTCTTCAAGAAAGAAGCCGAGACCAGACACTGCAGATGTTCATTCCTGTTCCGGCAAAAATAGACAAGCCTTAACCATCTGGATTTCCAAAAGCGATCCCATCACAGCTTGAGTCACCCTATGCCACAAGCGGTTGTTCTTACATTGACCGTGAAAAGGTTTCCTGGAGCACAAGTCCAACTTGGCGCCACCATCTTTCTTCTGCAGTTTGTCTACCTACTCTGCTAACCAGGTGGGCCAAAGAAGGAAAAGGGAATCAACAATTTCAAGCATAGACCTTAAGCTCAATGCAGTTTGAGTGAAAAAATATCCAGTTATCATTTACAAAAAAAACTGGAAATAAGTAGATGGTATAGTCTCCATACAGACACCTCTTTCCCACAAAGAATTAGCTGCGAAAAAAACTGCTTGTGGAACCTTGAATATCAGTCGGTATGACTCGGTGCTGATAGGATAATAATTATGAACATTTCTGGCGGATGCAATGGTAGTAGACTGAATAATCAAAGAGTTTAGATATAGATTAGAAGACAGATTTCATTTCCCTGGCAGAATTTTAAATCATCCCAATAATTTTGTTTAATGGTCCGTGCGTGTCGAGTGACAGCCCTTCTTGATGCCTGCTTCTTGCTCACATGATTCTTATGCTGCGTAATCCACCTGTTTACTTCCCTGTTTCTCTTGTTCGAGCAAAGTTATATTTCTCTCACGAAATCTTGCAGCTGATTTCCGTAAACTTTCTTATGAGATCAGAGGGTGGCATGCACCCCAGCCTTTCTTAGATATGCGTTCAAGAGTCTCGGTTCTTGCGAATGTTAAAGACATACTCCTGCTGAGCAAGTTCTTGTATCATCTGCAAGATTATTTGCGAACATGAAGTTGCATAAATTGGAGAAACAGTCAGTCTAAAGCATGTAAAGTGATATCGCTGACGATGCATACGCATACCAACTGAACTAAATAAAAATAAAGCAGCAATTGCCAGAATTGTTGGGGTGATGTCATTCTTGCAGTTGAATGAATCTTTCTTCTCATCTTAATGTGGAATCCGTCATAATTCAGACTACCAAATACGTCCAAACGGGGCGCAACGTGAATTATGCATAATTCATTTATTCAGCGTATATGCAGGATAATGCACTCCAATTCCGTTGTATGAGATAAGTTAATTAGAGGGGTTTAACGTGCTTTAAATGTATTACAGCTGTGTACCGGAACACTGGTGACAGCTTACAGTAACTACAGCTTGTGGAAATATAATTGTAGCTGCCATATTTTAGGTACCTACTAGAGCACAGGCGTCGGCAACAGCAATCATTAGGGCACGCTAGTTTCTTCTACTCTGGAGTATGCATCCTCACCAGATTGGAATGTGAAACGGAGTGCAAATGTCGGGTATACTCCTACTTAAACTTCATGAGCATTTCTCCTTGTCTGTGACACAGGTCATTGTTGCAACGACTGGAAAAGTATGGTGCCTGTTTACAGCACCCATAAAGAACAAAGTTAGAGAATCATTAATGAACAGTAAACTTATTGAATATTCAAATGTTTTGAGTATTTTTCAACAAATTCAACACTTTTTGCCTAGCACTATTTATTGATTGAATAACTTTTATTATTGCCTTGCACTATGCTGTTTTCTTTTTTTATTCTAACGTTGGCATGCCTGCACAAAGCTTGACTGCAGGATTACATTTTAGGTGAAAGAGGGCATTTGTGTGCATGACACCTTGTCGGCAACATTCTGCAGCACATAATGTCATGAGTTTTTATTTGTGTTGGTCACCATCTCACAAACTGCTCCTTTTGGAGTTGAAATGCAACATTAATGCAATGCACATGGGATGTTCTAACAAAACAATCGAGCCCTCTGATCACCTTATTCTCCTCACTTGATGCCTATTTTTAAGTAGTATCATTGACACCATGAGCATCAATGTGGTGTGTAATTGTGTGTAAACAGTACATTATTGAATTTTAACAGCTTTTTTAATAACTTGTAGACATATTGTTGAATGCTGTTTGTTTCTTTCAGTCATTGCTGCCAAACTTCACTATTGATTGTTGCAACAACTATAATATAGTTTTAGTAAGCTATAGCTAGCTGTCCTGCCGAGCTATATAATGTGAAGGCATCCGTGTTGAAAAAAAACCTTAATGGTATGCCAGGAACTAACGTCGCTTGAGACAATTAAATTTTAAGCTTACATCTGTAGATGGTACTGCTGAATGAATGCTCACCCAGTAGAACGGCCCATAACATTTTCTTCCAATAAAATAAATTGAAGTTTTGAATAGCATCTGAACTTACTCGTTTGAAAAATGAGCCTTTTCTTTGTTGAAGTAGGACAGAGGTTCAACAGGAAGACAAAACTTGAATTTATCAACAGTGGCATGAATATTAACAGTGCTCAACTTCACGCAATCTTGCACTTTGTTTCATGCATTTCCAGTGCTCTAAAGAAATAGGAAAAAATAAGAGAAGAAAAAGGACCTCAGGACAGGTAGAAAGCAGGTATTAAACTGATTGTAGTACATGAAAACATGCGGGTATATATATATATATATATATTGTAGTGGGGAATATGCATGCAGGCGCCGTGGGCACTGCCAGACGACGATGGTGTTGAGATGCACGTCGAGGATACGTACGTGGAGGGCACGAGGCGTGACGTGACCGCACTTGTCTGTGAACTGTCGGTCGCTTTGACCTCCGCGCAACGTCTGCAGCTGCCGCCGGCTTGCGAGATGCCGCACAGGTGTTATGCCAAAGACTAGTCTCTCAATATGGGGAAGGTGGGTGGCTGCTTGCACCAGTGGTCTCATCTCTAACGCCGACGGGTGCCTCGTCGGAAGCTCGCCTCCATTGGCCGTTGCCGTGCTCAGACACACACGTACGCGAAGGAAGGAGGCCTCACCGGTCACGTCGCACATCAAGGTTTTCGGCTCTTCAAGTGCGCTCGGAATGCGTCTCTCATTGACATTCTAACTACTTCTTCAACGGATACATGCCCTCGAGCCCTTCGTCGCCAAGCCACCCATTTTGTGCTGCGGAACACCATCTTGTACCACCGGAACTATCGGCCGGACGGTCGCAAATGGCTGCTCGTCATCCCTCGCCGTTTGCGTTCCGACATATGCACGTATTTCCACGCCGACCCACAACACGCACATGCTGGCGTCCTGAAAACGTACGAGTGGCTCCGCCAGCGGTACTACTGGCGAGGCATGTATTCTTATGTGCGCAAATACATTCGGTCATGTGCAGCCTGTCAGCGACGCAAGACAACTCCTCATACGACAGGTCCACTGCAACCTTTACCGTGTCCTGCACTTCCTTTTGACCGAGTCGGGATCGACCTTTATGGGCCCCTTCCATGCACTGCTAACGGAAATCGTTGGATAATTGTCGCAGTAGACCGTCTAACAAGATACGCCGAAACTGCTGCACTAGCTTCGGCTGCCGCTCGCGATGTCGCAGCGTTCCTCTTACGGCACGGCGAACCGCGAGAGCTGCTCAGCGACCGAGGCCACGTCTTCTTGTCGGACGTTATTAATGAGCTACTAGCAGCGTGCCGCACTATTCACCGCACTATTATACGGCGTATCACCCACAGACTAACGGTCTAACGGAACGGTTCAACCGCACTCTTGGTGACATGCTCACAATGTACGTTGCGTCGGATCATTCCAATTGGGACGACGTCCTCCCTTTTGTGACTTACGCGTACAATACCGCCACTCAGGCTACCACGGGCTTCTCACCATTTTTTCTTCTTTATGGACGTGAACCATCATCTATCCTTGACACCGTACTTCCGTATCACCCGGACGCCTCTGAATTCACCCCGCTTTCCGAAGTTGCTCGACATGCTGAAGAGTGCCGTCAACTGGCTCGCTCATTCACGTCGGATACCCAAGGCATCCAAAGAGATCGCCACGACCACGATCAGCCAACACAGTCCTTCGCCGTGGATTCTCACGTCTGGCTTCGGCTGCCATTCCATTCTCCAGGCCTTAGCCCAAAGCTTGCTCCAAAATATCAGGGTCCGTACCGGATCGTCGAATGTACATCGCCTGTCAACTATGTGGTCTAACGGGTGACACCATCATCGGACAAGCGCCGCCGTGGCCGCAAGACGGTTCACATCAGCCGCCTGAAGCAGTACCACGACCCCCTCGTCGTGTCATCACCTTAGGTCGCCAGGATGGCTCACCTTTGCAGTGGGGGCAATTGTAATGGGGAATATGCATGCAGGCGCCGTGGGCACTGCCATCGCTTCGGCGCGAGACCAGAGCTCGAGCTGCGGATGCCAACAGCTAGGACTGTGCCTAAAAAGCCACTTGCGATCCTCGGACGAGTTTCAATAAATCCCCCTTTCAATATATATATATATATATATATATATATATATATATATATATTCACTGATCATGCACCAACCGACGGCGGAACATGAAGTGTAACGCATGCTTGAAGCCACTTATCCAAGATGCATAGTAGACAGGTTCTGATGCACATAATCAGGTTCTTTCATTCACAGAACAATAGCAGCTGCACTGACAAATTTATCGTTTTCTTTTTTAAAACCACAAGCTTGAACAATTAGACGGAACTTTTTGTCCTTGTACCTGCGCGAACATGTGTGCTCTTTAATATTGGTGTGCATACTCATCGCTTACAGTGCTCCACTAATTGACCGGATCCCTCTAGTGCCCGGATCCCCCTAGTGCACATAGTGCTCTGTCAATCTGTCATTAACACAACGACCACTCTGACCAATGTAGCATTTGCCACATGACAGGGGGATGTAGTAAATGGCACCAGTACTACACGCCACGAAAGAGGTACCATGCTTGTTCGTGCATGCTGGACATTTGTGCCTTCGGTTGTTCAGTGCTCGGGACATGCGAAGCAGCTTTTCCGGCGCTGAAAACAGCATATCGACACCACAGTTGGCGGCCCTGCTTTTCAAGTGGTGTGACAGGTGGTGCACATAAGGCACAACAACCAGTCATCTATCTGGCCGAGTCCATATGCTCGTTTGCTTTTGATCCTCTGCCCTTGACTTCTTTGAGGAGGCCTTCCAGCACAGAGGTGATGATCTGTTGGGAGCAACCCGCCCTGCTAAGGCGTTGGGCTTGCTCTTGCTAGCTCATTGCGAACCGGATAGTGGGTCTGTAAGCTCATTGCTCGCGAAGAAATAAATGGCATAATTAGACTTTTGTACCAAGAAATGGTCTTTCGTACAAAGCGTATCCGCTTTTTCAATTGATGTCATTGACTGACTTTATTGTGTTCCAAAATCTGATTTACTCAGAGCTCTGAGAACGTTTGTTGAAGAATCTGACCCCATATCTTTTATGAACTCCACTAGTTTATCTACTGACAGCATCATTGAGCGCTGTGTGATCAATCAAAAGCGGCGCAGATTTTTAGATGTCGACCATACATGGTTGTTTTTAAATCGGGGGCTGCTGAGGACATTCAGACAATTCGAAACATTGTTCTTGAAGTACTTGAGCGATCTGCACCACGTCTCAGTTTCATTCATGAGATGCCTGTCGACGATTGCTTGCAATTCCTTGACCTCTCTTTCCCTCGGAGAACATGGCATGTGTGCTGCAAGTATCAACCATGATCAAAAAAGTGAATCTTAATTTACAATTCAGCTCACTAAAAGGTGGTTAAGGGTGGCATAGCGGCCAACTGCTTGTGCTCAGTCATCGATTAGTCGTGCGAGCACCGGTCGCAATGAGCTTGCAAGAGCAAGGCCAATGTCTTAGCAGGGCAGGTTTCCCCCAACACATGATCGCCCCTCTGCTAGAAGGCCTCCACAAAGAGGCCTGGTCCAGAGGATCGAAAGCTAAAGGCATCCGCACTCGGCCGGATAATTGAGCAGTTCTGCCTTATGTGTACCACCGTTCACACCGCTTGAAAGAACCTAATTATGCTTATCAGAACCTGTCTACCATACACCTTTGATAAGTGGCTTTAAGCATGCGCTACAATTCTTGTTCCACAGCCTGGTGGCGCATGATCAGTGAATGTATATATATACCCGCACCTTTACATGTGCTCCTACCGGTTGAAAACCAGTGTTCTACCTGTCCTTGCGTCTTTCGTCTCCTCTTATTTTTGTCTAGTTTTTGAAGCACTGGAAATGTTTGAATGAAGTGTTTATTTTCCAACTAGCCCAGCTTTCAGCTTGAAGTATTGCGCCTGGTTATCATACTGCCCGCCCCATTTTTTTCACAGCCAGTTCTTTCTTATTTTATTGTCATACCAAGTTTAATTTTGATCTCCTTATTTATTTTATTTGGTCAATATCTTTCTTTTTATTTGTCTTTCGAAAAATTTTTATTCGTATTCTGCCTTCATTTTCCATTTCCACTGATCTTAACAAAACACATCTTAATACAAAGTTTATTTTTCTTATTCTTCATTGCTTGTTTTCCAAATGATCAAACAGTTTATTTAAAATATATTTTCATTTCTGGGTAGACTAGGTACACTGCATTGAATGCTTGCTTACATGTGTCGATCCTTTGCTGTTCTGGTTACCCCTACTGACAGCAGTGCCCCTACCCACTTCATTACAATCACTGCTAAACACTGCCTTCCCAACTTTATTTCAACACTTAGGCTTCTCTTGACCTACTATGTGCACTTGTATGTCCCTCAATGAGGGTAAGGGTGAGGAAGCTCTGCATAAACAAAAATTCTGCCAAGGAAAACAGTTGCTACCCTGATGACAAGTACTTTTGTCATAATGTCGGCTACAGCAACATTCCTTTTTTCAACAATGCTGAGCCATGTTCATGTTTTTTAACACATAAGTTATCGCTTTCTTGTGCTCTGTGATTAGCCTTTATGTCGCTTTTTTAGGATGAAAATTCACCAATGCTATTTGTTTCTCCTAACAGCAGCAGGTTTGTCCTTGCAAGGCATGTGGGGTCAAGAAGAATTTTCACCAGGAAAGAGTGCAAGACGAGTGGTTCAACAAAATAAAATTGTTTTTGTGTTCTAAGTAACTTGACAACTGAATTTTTGCACCTTTTTTATGTATTATAGGCTATTCATTCATATCACAAGTGAAAAATGTTGCCTTTTTAGCTAAGTCAGACAATTTTTAGCCAGGCCAGACAATTTTCTCAATAGCAACCTCCTGCTTTTAGCTGCCTTCACGGCATTTGCGTTAAAGTATATGTGCTGTCGAAGAAAAAAGTACCAACGACGCGCTAGTGTCGACCAAATTGTATCGCTGTGTCATCAGCCGGGTATAGCCACACTATTAATCTGCGTTCAAGACTACAGGAAAAAGTTTCCGAACGCAGGTGTTAGCGTTGCTGATCCCGGCAGATAGTGCAGTGATAAAATTCGGTTAACGCTCGCGCGTCCTAGGCACTTCTGACCCCCATAGTACATTCTCCAAACAATGAATGTGCTCTGTAAAACGTAATACACAAAACACCTGTACTTTAACGGTTAGACCGTGTAGTACAGGTTCAGCACACAGCGTCTTCCGTTTTCTGTTTACAGGAAGCACCTGTATTTTAACGGTTGAACCGTATACTACAGATTCAGCGTACGGAGTCTTCCGTTTTCTGACTACGGAAAGCGCCTCTATTTTAATGGTCGAACCGTATATTACAGATTTGGCATACAGAGTCCACCGTTGTCTAAATACGAAAGTACTCATATTTTTTATTGCGGTCTCAATTGTACGTCCGTCCGTTCTACGGAAATGACCGTTCTTTAGTTACGGAAAAGTGTTCGGTCACAATTTACCAGCAGATTTTGCCGTAAACCAGAGGTATATTTTCTTGCAGTGCACGTAAAGCTCGAAACGTTGATGGAGTTAGTTGCTCAGTGAGGCGGTAAACACCATTGAAGCGGGGCGCCTATTTGTCATGGGCACTGGAGCCTCTGGTCTCATCCAGACCAGGTCACCGCCAGTATCGGTGTGAGGATGGTGGCTGCGACCGCAGGGCTCTTTGCGCGCAATTTGAGCCACTTCCTACTGTCGTGTCTAGGATGCTCTGCAAGGGCGGATTGCTAGAATGGCCGTTCTTGTTGAAGCGGAATTTAAGGTACATAACCGCTATGACCTTATGAATTAGAAATCCTCCCCCTATTCTCTCTAAACTGGAAGACCTGTGCTGCTCTGTATAAGCCTCACCAGTTCTACAGTGACACGTCAACCAGCTGCCTCACGGCGCTACCTGACATTCCTCCATCGACGTTAACTAGCACACCTTTCTGTTCAATTTTACACCTTCGCCGCTAACACACCCTCGGTCGTGACCTCTTCGCTCAACCACCTTACCATCTCTCCAGTGGCGCAACCAGCAATTTTGTCCCGGGGGCGGGTCTGACGTTGCAGGGCGGCCTCCTCCTTACAGAATTCGTCGAGGGATCAAGTACATGAGTAATACCTGCATTTCCATTGCCCATGCCATTGTATATTAGATGCTGCAAACGAATTCTTGAACGCTACGCACTGTCAAGAAACGTAAAATATGTATTTTTTCATAAAATGAGTAATTCTTTAAGAATCTACTTAGTGGACTGTATGACACAGCACGAGCGCGAAAGCGCCAGCCAGTCTCCTTCACGCTCGCGCTGCTCGAGCCGATGGCGACAGCCGAAGTGGACAGTCCACTAGGTGGACTCTTAAAAAATACCCCAGCCCCCCTTGTAGATTCTTTGACAGAGGCAGAGTCACCAATAACACATGCTCCGCCACATGCAGGCTCAGAATAAATGCCGGTGACAAAAGTGCCAAAGCTAGACTATTCGTTTGACCTGAACTTTCGCCACTACCATTTAATTTTATCTCCTCGCGTTACGTCGGAATATAAAGGGCCCTTATGGCCGCGTAGAGCCAGACTTTGTCGCCCGTAAAAAAGAACTGTCTCACTAATAGCCCGTTTACTTTCCTCGGTTTTCTCTTATTTGCCTGCTCTGGTTCAGGTGATCGATCACATTGGGCGCGCTTCCTGAAAATGTTTGGAGAGAATTATCAGCTGCCAGCAGTCACAGTAATATTTAGTATTTTCGTTTGTGTGGAAGATTTCGAGCGCGTGCTTCCATTTCTGGAACGGCTTGGACACGAGGGCTCAAGCGCGCCCATGTTGGCCCAAGTTTATAAGAACCTTAAACCCATAAAGTTCCGTAATCGAAAATGTAAAGCACGCCTTTGGAAATATCAGTGCAGCTTTCGCGTCTAAGGTTTATGAGAAGTTTATACCCATAAAGTTTCGGAATTGAAATCCATGCGCTGCGTAGAATCCGTAGCGACCGCGGGATGCCGTGATGCACCCGATCGCCATCGGAAAGCTCTTGAAACATTGTGCTCAGATGGGGCTCCTTGCATTATATGACTCCAGGTGCATGAGCGTTGGCAGGAAATCCAGCCCGAGTTCGCAATGTACGCATGGAAATGCCTTTCGAACATGAAAAAGTTATAGACAAAATCCGGAATGATTCCCGGCGCCGGTGGTTGTTTTGGTCGGCGGTGCATGACAGCACGAAAAACTTTCGGGGGGGGGGGGGGGGATGTGGCTGCAAACCCCTCCCCCCCCCCCCCCTGGCTGCGCCCTGACTTTAGAAGCACCGTACTTATATAAATTGTGCCGAGGAGAGCATATGTCGCCTTGAATCGTCGCATATGTCGCCTTGAAAAAGACGAAGTCTCTTCAAGGCGACATATGGTTGCCCGACGCAAGGTCTTTTCCACTTGTCGATACGTAGCCTTCCTGCTTTCATCGTTTTATCATTTTGCAGCCTTGTCCGTGTTTTCACGAGTTCTTCTAGCCTCACTAAGGTCAATAATATCCCAGACGATGCCTGATGATTCCCTGAAGACGACCTGCTAAGCTAAGCTCACTCGAGAGGGTTCGTCTGGTAAACGTTGCCACGATCAGTCTCCAAAGATTCTTAGCACCTTCTGCCGCGTCGCAGGCCTGACCAACGCGTTGGTAAGATGCTCCATAGCCGCTGGGGAATCATTTCCGCGGGTTAATTGCAATAGGTAACTGCAAAATACAGGGTTATTACGTGTCAAAACCGTGATCTGATTATCAGGCAGGTCGTAGTAAGATACTCCAGATTAATGTGCGAAAAGAGCTAACGCATTTGCTTTCATAATGCATATATTTGTTCATGAAAGCACGCCACGCTGCTGGTGGCTGTCTATAGTCCTCACTTCTGTTACTGTCACCGCTGCTGAGCTTCGGCTTGGTTCCACACTCGTGGATATAGTCGTCCTCAATGCCTTGCATGGTGTTAGATATAACTTGACGTTCAAAATTTTTCACAATGATGTCCGAAAATCACACACGACACGCACTCAGAATCGAGGAGCTTGCAAACAAGCTGCCACGCTTTATTTATGGGGCTGGCAAGTTGGGGATACGGCCCTTAGTCGAGTATATGCGGCATTACAAGTTCCGTCAGGGATGGTGGCGTTTTACGCTCAACAGTCACCGGTGCCGTTTCGGCTATTATGCACCACTGCATGCCAGACAGGCCTCGGTACTCGTGATGTTTCAAAGCGAACGCGTGACTTAACGCAAGATAAGTTCACTGCTATCGTTCATTGCTGGTCCGTGAATTAGCACGATGGTGTCCGCTGCGCTAATTTGCCGACCATCAGTTCTTCAGAATCCCACAAGGCGGAGTATAACGTTCAAGAAAAGGGAAAATGTTATCTACCCAACTGGCATCACGAAGCGATAAAGGTAACGCATACAGATTTTTCAGAAAGACAGCTTGGCAGTAAAAGAAAAAGATAGCATACTTGTGCGCCCATGTGGAATCATGGCTCAATTTCCAGCGAAGCTGTCTGTTTCAAGCAGTCGCATTACGTATTTCAGTCTCCTGAAATTAAAGCTTTAAGCTTCGCCCATTCGAAACCTTGCCCGCAATAATCTTGGGGGCAGTTTCCTAAGGAATATATTATAAAGGTTGCCTTTGATCGTCATGCGCTTCACTTCACGTACAGATTTGCCGTAGTATATTCTACCCCACTGTTTCGATAGCTGCGAAACGCACTCCGCCTCTCTGGAGATCCTCGAACTCTTCGCACGGAAGCCCTGCATGCGTCGTGATAACAGAACAGCGTGGCGGCGGCGTGAATGCGCCTCGAGCGCCCGTATAATTGCTACCCTACTAGTAATAGTAATTGCTACCCTAATGAAAAAATATGCGTTGTATCAAAATTGGTAAGAGGAAATGAAGGTAATCAGCGCAGAATTATTACAAAAGTTGAGAGAACCAAAGCGAATTAGGTTGCCCAGCTGTAAAGTAATTCTTAGATGACAACAATACGGTGAACGGTAATACTAAACTGAAGGAGGTAACACATAAAAAAGCGTGATGTGTGAGTATTGCAATATCGCGATACATTTAGCTTTGTTTTGACCAGCTCTAAAGAGCAAAGTTCGGCGATGGCGTCTTTTTAAACTGCTAGTTTTTTCCCACATCTATTTGCAACTTAATTTTTCTTCCGACATGAGAGTGTAATTAGTAGAGGATTCCCAAAGGGTATTTTACCCTTACGCTTAGGCTTCCTGTTGACATTCCTGTGACAATTACGATACCATAGCGGTCCCTCGAATCTTGCCATAATTTCCCGTTGTAGTCCTTGTATTTATCCAGGTTCCTGTAATGCGGAGGTGCAGCTTACAAGCAGCCCCAATCTTACCTTAATTTGACTTGACAATAATAAGTTTGCCTACTCTACATCTTTTCCTTTTTGTCGTGGTTCCTCGTCGAGCCGTGCAGCTAACAAATCGGTTTCTCAATATTGACTATGCACTTCTTATATTGTTTCCTTACTTGTTCGTCAGTCTTTAACCACTTGGCTTCCACTCTGCCGCCTTGCGTGTTTGTATAACAGATGGTGCCACTCGCATGCATGTCATGATACAAATGACAAGACATACAAGCGCATGTCATGACATAAATGGCATCACATGCTTGTCATGGCATGATGCTGCCGAGGTCGATTCTTTAACTCCATGTGTATCTGGATATGAGTAACATGACATTGTTGACAAGGGCATGCATGAGCACGTCATTCCATGTCATCTCATGCACGCATGTCTCGCCACACATATCCTGATACATACCCAGTTAAAGAAATCACCACGACTCCATCACTTCATGTTATTTCATTCATGTAATGGATATCCTTATATGAAGGATATCCTAATAGAAAGTGAAGCGTACATGATTGTCATAAATGAGATGATTATATTGGATTCAATGACATGACACGCATGTCTTTCACTCGATATGCGTCTGATGTATCTCAAACATCATTGGCATAAATGTCTTGACATGCATTACAAAAATGGGATAAATTCATGACATGTGTGTACGGCATGTCATTACTGTGACAAGAACGTACACCGACCCAGTGTACCAAGTTGTCTATTAACTTGGGGCGATGGCTATAACGCTCATTGCATCGTCATTGCAATGAGTAGCTTCGTAATTCAGCTTACAGAATTACAGCTTCGTAATTCGACTTCCGCCTCTAATTTTCGCGTGCCAGCTGCACTCGAGCCAGGTGGCACGCGTAAGAACATCCAGACAGCAAAACACTGGGTGGTGGTTGCATTCGTTCAGGCAGCTATCGGAAAGCAAGTTTGGCCCGAGCGTTTATTTCCGAACATGTCTGAGCCTGAGGTTTCTGGACAGCAGCGCGGCGCCTCCTTGTTCCTTCCGAAGTTCGTACCGTACTTTCAAGGGCCCTTCTCGTCGTTACAGGGCCGCTTAATTAAACATCGAGTACTGCTCTTTCCTGGTGCACATAGCACTGTTGGGTCTTCGAGTTGCCAGTCTGCAGCTCCTCCAAGCATATAGTTGGAATGTATGCCATCGCGAGCAATGTCATTTCTGTTGAAAAGACCGTTGGCCTCCTTATAGCAAACGTGATGTTACATTTACTAATAAAAAATAAACAAAAAACGAAACGACCGCTATTGAGCACACATTGTTTCTGCAATTTTCTGGGCGTTTATTTCCTATGAGCTTGACCTGCTTTACAGCGAAGTGGTTCATGCGTCTTGAAACGCTCCAAAAATTAATGAATGTTTTCGCGGTGTCGTGAAAAAAGTAGATCATTCATAGTTGATATATTTTGCAAAAGTATGTGCAGACAAATTTTAAGGCGTGATTGTTAAGTAGTCAATATCATATATCACGCATCAGAGTTATTATGCTTAAGTAGGCATGGCGCGTTGCCTATCGGTACACGACTGATGAGCGTAAAATGAAGAACATGCGCAGTGAAAGTGCAATCTAGCCAATTCCTGCGATTATCCCAAGAACCAAGGGTGGCAGCAATCTTATGTACCAAACGTTTGAAGTGTATATATTAATTATGTAGTTTGGCTGTTATTACTAAACACTCGTCTCCGTCCTATTATGCATGATTTGTTGGTTTTCCGAGTCTCCTCGGCGAAGTGGGAACGTTGTTTACTTTTCAATAAAGTGTGTTGCTATAAACTTAAAGTGTGTGGCCACGTAGGAGTTTACGCAATGTGCCGCAATGTTGATTTTTCTAGGAAACAGGAGTAACGTTTCAACTTTCAGGCCTAATTGCGCATGTTGTAAATAATGGTTAAACTTGCGTTTCCATCCCATGTTCATGCGTAATATATAGGCTTATAGCAGGTCTCTCTGGTGTCAGGAGGGATCTTGCTTATACCTTTCAGTCACAAATGGCGATGCAGTGTTTAAACGGCCATGACACGGTCCTTCAACTATATTTAGTTTATGACTGTAACTGAGAGCAGAAAAAAACAACAAAGCTGGGCTCTCAGCTTACATTCTAACTGGAAATTTGAATTAGAAATTTCCATTTTCCCATTTTCCTATTTCCAACCTCCATTTTCTAGTGTGCTGTGTGACGTCGGGGACTGTGGGCTACGGCTGTCTAACTCAGATGCCCGGGGTGAGACATTGTGCTCCCGAAAAGCGGCCGAGTGTACAGGATCATGTTTCACTTGCACGCGGTGCTGCCTCGTACATCAAGGGAAAAGTACTAAAACCTCCTCAACCCTTACAGGTGTGCATGGCGTTTGGTCCTCGAGCAACGTTCCGTGCCATTCCCGGCTCTTCCAGCCCATTCAGGTGCGTGTAGCCTTGTTCGTTCTCTAGCACGAGCGGCTTGGACGCTCAGCATCGTGAATGCCATCCCTATAGTGGCAAAACCGGATTTGAAACGGACGGCCGCCTCGGTTAGCCGGTTATATCCCGTATCGGCCAATCGTGTAAGACAACAGGTAACGCCCATTGAATGGGCAGAAGGGCAAAAGAAAGATCCGCCTTAAATAACGAGACACGGAAACATGATATCGGTGCATTAGTGCAGACTTTAATAAAGTGGCCGTGTCTCAAGGAGTAATATTTCGCCACTGAAGTGAAATGCAGCCACACTAAGTGCGTTGAGGATTGAATTTACGCGAAGCTCAATGTCCGTGTCTTCTTTTTCTTGCCACCACTGGGCAAAAATGGCAAGGGCAAGTAAACATAAACGTGCAGACCTTGACTAAAGGCGAAAGCAATGAGCGCTGAAACCAAAACGCGGAGCTACGGACTGTTTAGGCAGCGAGTATGACAAAACAATGAAGACATGAAAATGGGTTTTCACTAGTTCATATTATTACAGCGAAACTGTATGTGGCCAGCCGATTCGTCCGTCTGTCGCATGTACGCCGAATATCATCATCAGCAGCAATGGCTCGAGTGTCGTCGACTTCTTCCATTGCTGGCTCATCATTCCAGCGTGGAATTTCACTTCTCTTCTGTCGTCGTAATGGGAGGGGGGGGGGCGATTAGGGGGATATAAGCGGGTATGGGCCATCCATTGTCTTACGCAAGGGACAGATTTAATTGGGAAGAATCGCAAGTGGCAATGGAGTGCGAATGCTGCTAACCACGCCGCCGAGCAAACTCGAGACAGTGACGTCAGTGGCATCGCTTTTACCGACGCAGCCGCACGTGTGTCTAACCGCATTAAGAAACACAAAGACGTAACCAATAATTGAGAAAGACTTTCTTGAACGGTCGGGATTCACCCAGTGGTGGGGGCCGCACGTTTCAGCATCGCTGGTTAACCATCTGTACGGAATGCTTGGGCGGTGATCTTTTGTTGTTGAATTCATTGTAATTTATCGGCATTGGTACGCGTGCATTGATTCGATGTTTACCGGTGACCACCGGTAAACATCGGTTTAGACCGCTTCTCCATGGAATGCGTCTCTTATCAGACTATCGCTCTACGTAAAACGCACTTGCTGTATTCACAACTTTTTTGTTTTAATTTGTCGCCAATACGACAGCGAGAAAGGCTTGTCTTGGTAAGATCAGCATCTTGTTCAGAATGAGCAATCTCCGGCGGGTGGAAAACTCTCGTGCTTTCCCTCGTCTGCCTTCTTCGCGAATCAATTCGCTGGTTGACCGGGCAGCTAGCAGTTTACTTTTTAAAAAATCTTGCCGTACTTATTTATGAGGATTATCCAAGTATAGCAGCCAGGCAACCATCTCTCTTCGCTCTGAGGAGCCCATGTGACGCGGGTTGAACTCCACTTAGGGGAAAGTGTAAAAAATGTGAGATAGATGATGGGAAAGAAAACTAGTCGGACAAAGCTATTCGCAATAAATGAAAGACTTACAAAGCAGACGACTACAAGGACGGGTATATGCTAGCGTCGCCCCACCACCTCGACTTGGAGCTTACACTGCATCATTTGCGTCACAGCAGGAGACGATCAGGAGCCATTTGTGAAACATTACTTTTCACTATAAGAACATAAAAAAATAGCAGTGGGCGAATACGGATATGTGGAATATGAATTTATTCCTGTAGTATTTGTTACCAAGACGACATTGACTAGTGCAAAAAACGACTCCTAACTAAGCTAGATGCAAATGATCAATTTTAAACACCGAATCGTGCATGGATTCCTCATTTAAGAAACTGCACAAATCGATGTTGCAAAGGAGCTTCCGAAGAACGAACGTCTACTGTACGACTATCTTTGCAAAAACGCCAAATAAATTGTTGCTGATTATTATTATTATTTGATTTGTACACATACACACACAAGGACACAAATGGATTAAGGAGGGAGCAAGCTGACAACTGCCACCGAGAGGGGCACAACGCCTGCCTACTCCTATAGGAGGAGGGAATAGAGGAAATGAAAATATGAGAAAAGAGGAAATAAAGAAATGACGGAGACACGGACAGAACAAATAAAAAAATAAAAAGAAAACAAAAATACAAATAATGTCTATAAACGGGAGGCCAAGTCAGTGTCCTTCAGAAAACTTAGCAAGGCTCGATGGGCCTGGTCACGTCTTGCAGCGCTCCCCTTTGGAAAAAGGCAATCGTCAAGGGTCGCACATTGCAGCCCCATAAGTCTATACTCCTTAATTAGTAATGCGCGCTGCGCAATGAATGCGGGACACTCTAAAACTAGATGTTCAAGTGTCTCACAGGAGCCACAAAACGTACACGACGGGCTGTCCACACGTCCTTGTCGGTATAGGCGTTCGCGCACCAACACAGACCCAACCCTTAACTTGTATAACAGTGCTCTAGCACGACGGGGCAAGCCTCGACCACGAACGCGGGGAGGGAACGATCGTCTGCAACACGCCGGTCTGGGTGCTGCTTTAGGAGGTGTCGGCGTATAAGGAGACGGGCGTTTTCAAACGTGCACGAAATGTCAGGGCTAGTCACATTCATGGTGGGCACAGCTTGAAGCGAGGCGATCAGCCTCTTCATTTCCAGCGATGCCCACGTGCGAGGGTACCCACTGGGCAATGAGGGACACTCCACAGGAAGTAATTTTGCCCGAAGTTTCTTGGATACTGCACAACAATGGGCTATTGGCATCTTGTCTAAGTCTGCTGAGGGCAGCACGGGAGTCTGTAAGAATGACGACCTTCAAGGCGTTTAATTCTTCATGTACGTATTTCAGAGCAACATCAATCGCTGCTAGTTCTGCAGTTGTTGATGAGGTTGGATGTAGTATTCTGAATACCCGTCTGATGCCAGTCGAAGGGCAGAAGAAAGCTGCAGAAGCGCCTTGCGCGTCGCTGTGTACAGATGCGTCCGTGAATATTTCAATATAACCTTCAAATTTTTCAAATAGGTGGGACTGGGCCAATTGAAATAGTGCCGGAATAGGCTGACTAGATTTTTTGTGTATTTCAGGAATTGTCAGATAAATGGGGAAGGAGCATTTGTTGCGCTTCTTCGGAGTAGTGAAAGAAGTAGTGTCTCGTGAACTGTGTGTAATGTCCACAAACAATGCCGCCATTTTCCCCATCCGAGAGAAAGGGCGCTGAAGCAGCCGATTAATCAGTGCTTGGCCGTCTGATGCTCGGTGCAAACGTTCGATATGGTGTAGCGCTCTCTGGTCTGCTTGCAAGCTCAGGGGCAACTGGTGCGCTTCCGTGAGTAGTGGAACAGATTGTGCCTCACGAGGTAAGCCAAGCATGACTCGGAGGGCAACACGATGGTCCCGTTCCAACTCAGACATCACATTTGGCGGCACGTTCAAGACTGGTAAGGCATACATCACGCCAGAGAGGACAGACGATTGGTATACCTGAAGTGCTGTCGTCTGGTCGCAGCCAGCGCCCCTAGCAGTCAAGGCGGCCACATACTTGAGCAGCGACCGGGATTTGCACCGCACAGAGGTAATGGCAGGGCGCCAAGAGAGGCGATTATCGATAATTACACCCAGGTAGCGGTGGTGTTGTACCCATTGTACCGGTGTCTCTCTGAGGTACAGCCGGCTCATGGTTCGACGAGCCCGTTGCCTTGGATGATATGCAATCGCGGCTGACTTAGCTGGTGAGATCTGCAGACCAACTTCCTCCAAGTACTCTGAAGTCGCATTCAGAGCTCTCTGCAAGATTCCACGAAGACGTGGACCATGGTACGAAGGACCACTGATCCACAGCGCAATGTCATCTGCATAGATTGCTATACATATTGGAAAGTCTGCTTCCTGAGGCAATCGGCTTGGAAGTCCAGCAAGTACACTGTTGAAGAGAAGCGGCGACAAGACGCTGCCTTGTGGTACACCGCACTTAACAGGGCGAGAATCACTTGTTGCTCCTCCAACACGCACTTTCATGTGGCGCTCAGATAGAAAGTTATGCACGAAATGAAGCAGTCGACCCGAAATTCCCGCATTCATAAGGGCGATAATAATCGCCTTATGGGGAACCGAATCGAAAGCTTGTTGTATGTCCAGGAAGAGCATGTATGCAGAGTGCTTGTTTTCTCGAGCAGATTCTAGAGATGAAACGAGGTCTGCTATGCTATCGAGGGCTGAACGGTGACGACGAAAGCCGCTCATGACATCAGGAAAGAAATTAAGCTCTTGTAGCCTGCCGTCTAGACGAAACAGTACCATTCGTTCCATCAGCTTCATAACATTAGAAGTTAGCGATATTGGCCGGTAAGACTTTAGGTGTTTTGCAGGGCGGCCGGGCTTTAAGACTGGTATCACCACAGATGATTTCCAATCATTGGGGATCAGAGACGTTCGCCACACTTCGTTATATGCGTCCAAGACATTTTGATGAAAGGCCTCATCGATGTTTCGTAATGCCTGGTACGTAACACCGTCTTCACCAGGGGCAGTGCGACGTTTGGAGAGGCTGAGGGCGTGATGCAGCTCTTCGAGAGTAAAGTCTGTTTCATCCATCTGGCAGGCTGGACCATAGCAGAACGTTGTGATGTTCTGACTTGTCAGAGGATTAAGGTCATTGTTTGCGTTGTCACTTGGCATAGGAGGTACGAAAAGGTCGGCAAATGCTTCCGCAAGAATTTTCGGAGTCCGGCCAGTCGTTATGCACAAAGCAGCAGTTGGATTCTTGCAGATCTCAGGAGTGCGAAGAGCCTTCAGTATTCGCCAAACACTTCCAAAACCATTTGCCGTATGCAGTGAACTACACAGTGCTGCCCAGCTCTTTCGACGAAGTTGTTTTGTGTGCCGCCGTATGGCTGCGTCTAGGCGGTTATACACCGTCCAATCGGAGCTTCTTTTAGAGCGCTGCGCTCTCCTGTAAGCGCGGCGTCGACAGGCGCGTAGCCTCAAGAGCTTAAGATCAGGGTTGGGTTTATCTATGCCCCGCCGTCGTCTTACGGTAGCTTGTTGAAGACACTCGCTCACCAGTTTAAACAACTTATCGTGCGATGGGGCCTCTGAAATCAGCTGACGGAACTTGTTCCAGTTCGTCACTGTGTAGGCGGCAGTCTGGCGGCTAGGAGTATGTTTTGGAATCAACCAAATTGGTAGGTGATCTGAGCCCCATGGGTCAGATTCACATGACCAGGCGAGACACACATCTCTTGTTGATATCGCAAGGTCGATGGTGGACTGTCCCTTCCCTCTGCCGACAAATGTAGGTGAGCCGTCATTCAGTGTTTGTAGATCATGCCTAACAATAAGCTCGTTGATCTCTATCCCACGCTGGTCTTGTTGACGAGAACACCAGCGAGGATGGTGAGCATTGAAGTCCCCGCACAGCACAAATGATGGGCCACACCGAGAGACTAAGCACTCCAATAAGCAGGTGTCTGAAGATCGTGTCGGTCGATAATATATACTTGCCACAGTCGTCGTCGTATCTCTGAGACTCACAGTAACGGCTGTACATTCAAAATCGGCGTCGCAGATATCACTTGTGTCAATGACTGCAAAATGTAGGTCAGCTCGGATGTATAGCGATGCTTTTGAAGTATTTCGCGGATGCGTTACGTCCGTACACTGGAAGGATCCGCATGCCGGCACTGTGCATCGAGCGTTGCTGTGGATGCCTACGTAACCAGGAAGTCTGAAATCATCTTTTCTTACATTGGTTTCTTGAAGTGCTATAACATCTGGCGGGGTGTTCATTGCGAGAAGCCGAAGGACTAGATCCGCATGCCGCGGTCGTAAGGACCTGACATTCCATTGCAGCACAGAGGGACGGGGCTTTCCACGAGCATTCATGTTTCTAGTGAAGGCCGTCGAGCACTGGAACAAGAGCCTCTAGCAGTTGCTCTGCGGCTAATGCTGCTGGTGTCTGACGACCGGCAATCAGAGACCTAACAACGTTGACAAGCATCTTAAGCAGGTTGATAAGTTGTTTGTCATCGTTGACCGAGACCGCTGTAGGCACCCTATTTACAGAGTTTACTACTGCAGACTGGGACGCCTTGGATGGAGCTGGTTCCGAAGCTTTCGGAGGCGTGATCTTGGCAGATACTGGTTCGGACGCTTTCGATGGAAGCGCCGGCCACGACATCGCAGAGAGACAGAAATTCCGCTTCCCACTTTCCTGCCGACGCGCGTTGTCCTTGCTATTCTTCGTACGTGTGGGTATATCTTCAGTTTTGCCATTGGTAGCCGCTGGACGGGCACTGTGGCTACTCGGCTTTTCTCCTGATGCCTTCTTCTTAGCTTTCTCTTTAATGAACTTTCGTTTTTTCTTCAGTGTGGGACATTCTTTGTCTGTTGCCAAGTGTTCACCGTTACAGTTCGGGCACCGAGATGTCGGACAGTCGCAAGAATTTGCGTCGTGATTTTGACCACATTTGGCACACACCACAGCACTTGTGCAGAAACCCTGCACATGACCAAGCTTTAAACATTTGCGGCACTGTAAGGGTCTTGGTACGAAAGGCCGAACTGGGTATCGCACTAGTCCAGCCTTTATATGGCTAGGCAGTTTTGCACAGTCGAAAAGAATCTTCACACACTTTGACGAGCCGAGCCGTCGAACGCTGATGATTTTGCATGGTGGCGTGCAAACGATCATACTTTTTAACACGTCCTCTTCAAGTTGGAGGTCAACATCAGATATGACGCCAGCTGTTACATCCGCGCTCTGTGGTATGTAAGCCCGCGTGTTAACACCACAGAGTTGAGACAGACCAAGTAGAGTTTGCACCGTCTTCTCATCTGTTGTGTCCACGGCAATGATATTTTTCCTTGGGTTCACTCGAACTTCTTGAATAAGACCCGGTGCCAGTTTGAAGAAAAAATCATGCAGTTTCTGCTTGGAGATGGCATTCAGGCTTACCATCACGTCGACCGGTACGAAGGCTACTGTCGTAGTCACGATGCTGCTGTATATGATGGTTGCTTCGCTTGATGACGATGTCGAAGACTTCCGTCTTGAACGCCGATGCTTAGCAGGTATAAAGGCATCCGAGTCGTCCGACCTGGCGTCAGATTCGGAATCGGCAGCTTCTGATTCCACTGAGGAGCTGAGGCGCTTCCTTGCGACGGGAGGTCTGTCCCTGCCGCTAGACGGGTCCACCAGCATCTCCTCCATAGCAGGCTTCGCAGGGAGGGCCTCCCAGCAAAGCAGCAGTCTTGAAGGCCCGCACAAACAGCGCTGGGTGTTGCTGATGCACGATTAAACACAAAAAATAGAAAAAACTTCAGCATCAAAAGGAGCCACCAGCCGAACGCACGAACTTCGTCGTCGTTTTCGTTTTCTGAACATGCCCTTGAATTATACATGTGAAAGGGTCCGTCGCAAGGACTGACATCACTGGTTGTAGCGTCAAGTTTAAAACTACTACTTCACTAGACTGCCAGAAACCTAAATGACAGGCATTCGCCAGATGCTCGTCATGTAGACTTCAGTAGCGCACCCAGGATCTCTGCCAGGGGGGAGGGGGCAGTTTGCCAATACCATCTAAATAGCACTAATTTCAATTTCTTCACTGGGAAATTGTCAAAAAATGCGCTTTTTGTGAGTGCGCAGACGATTTCGCGTCTTACATCTTAGTTGCAGTACTCAAATGCGCAAGGAAAGAAAAGGGGTTAAACAAAAGAGGCGGGTTACGTCGGCCTCAGGGGGGGTGTTACAACCCCCGAGTCCCCCCCCCCCCCCCCCCGTCGGTGCGCCACTGGTAGGCTTCCACCGAAAATCTAAAACAAGGCTTGAAGTAACCATGTTGTTTCACTTGTGAAAATATGCGATACTGTCAGAGCTGGTTGATACTGAATATTTTGCAATTTTTAATATTCGAAAATTTAGCGAATATTTAGTGTCAAATATTCACCCACCCGTAATAAAATTGTTCTCTCATTTAAAAGAAAAAGTGCAGGAAGGAACTCGCGCCGTATTCCGTGTCAGCGACACCAGGTGTCCTCCTCGCCAGTTCAACCAGGTGTGTGCAGCCTTGTGTGTCGCGTTTCACGGCCGGCTTACGCGATGCGCTCCCCTTCGCGCTAGCGAAAAGAATACCGCACAGTTAGCAATCAACATCGCTAACTGTGCGGAAGTTGACTGTCGCTAGCATGAAGCCGTGCAAGCCTTCTCGATCGGCAGAACGGGACACATAGGAGATGGCGAACTAGAAAAAAAAAACATTCTATGAGTCACCGTTCCAGTATTAGCAGGAAACGGGCCAGCATGCTGTAAGCAAAACTACATATAGTGAAGTTATGCCGCATGACAACCGAGCCAAACTGTAGGAAAGAAATGCAGAGCAGGCGACAGATGTTTTCCTCTCCGATAGTATCTCCTTAATTCCACAGAGATATGTGGAATGACTCCCGTATGTTTTTTTTTGTTTGTTTTTTTGTTTTTTTTTTAATATAAGCCAAAATAAATCTGTTTGCTGAACAGAACAGTGCAGGCCTATTTTAGCTGCGTCATAACGTAACCAAACATAATTTAACCAACACTAGTGACCCATGGAGCTGTGCGTAACATTTCTGTAATTTCAATCCGTGCAGGAGTGCGTGGAGTTCTCGAGCCGTCGTCCGTGTGAGACCCGGTGCCACCAGACGTCCGCCTAGCCAGCAGGTGAGTGCAGCCGTGTTCTTCGCGTTTCACGGGCGGCTTGCGCGGTTCGTGTACCGTCAGTCAGAGAGCGTCGCGCTAGTTAAAATGAACTACCGCTCAGTAACTCATGGCCAGTGAAGCAAGCTGAATGTGAAGCGTATTTGTTGCGATTGATAGTGTACGAATGCCTTTGCGCTAGCGACATACAACTCCTGCATAGTGAACGAATAACAGCGCGAAAAGGCAAGGACGAAAGGAGGCATGTGTGTCTCCCCTTTTGGCCCTTGTCTTATCGCGCGGTTATTCGTTCACTATGCAGGAGTTGTATGGCGCAAACGTGGGGGCCGTGATCGGCAAATCGTAAAAGAAAAAAAGTTAGCGCGGGCCTCTGCCCATTTGGAGAGGGGCCCGGGGGATAGCGAGGAGAGACTTTGTGAAAAAACACAAAGCCTCGCCTTATCCCCACACTCCGGTCCGAGTGGCGGACCACGCCGAACCCGATCACTGCTGCGGCTCATCACTGCGGCTCCTGGGATTCGAACGTGGGCCCTTGAGAGTGCCACCGGCGACACTCTATCCACTCGGCTACCGGAGCGGCACGTTAATCGCCTTACGAAAGGCGACCAGCTGTGTGATGCGCAGGCTGCTTGGGGTGAGGGGGAACAGTGCGTGCTACGTCAACGCCTACGTCCGACTGGTGTTCGCTTATCGTCATCCTGCGATATCTGAGTTAAACGACGGATTAAACGGTTTGCGCATGTGCGAGCCGTCTTTGCGTTCCGCTGTGCTTTATCTGCTATGGCGGTTGAGCAAGGTTTCATCAATGATGAAAGGAAAAGTGCAGCAGGTTTATAGAAGACAGGGCATATTTCTTCGGGCTCTATACTTGCACAGCAGCAGTGTGTCTTTAACCGCATAATGTGAGCGGGAAAGAAATATACCGCCTGAACCATAGTGTTATGTGAAAATGGAATGTTGTAGTTACGCCATGCCATTGAATTTCCTCTACGCTGCACTATTGCCGTCAGTGGTACTGAGCGAATGGACGCATGGGAACCACATGGCGTCTTTACCGCCATGCATGACGATGGTTGATCATTTACGATTGAGGGCAATGCCTGGTCCATCTGAGTCGCTTCTGCAGATAATATGGCACACTGAAATGAAAGTGTTGTAAATACCCTCCTATACTTATAAGTGACTGCCAGTTGCGGCTATGAACCATAGTATATCAGGGGTGGATATGGGCTGTTTCGCAAATTTTACCGTAATTTAACCACGAGCAGAGGCTAGTTGGAACTTCAGAATTGAAGCTATAAAAGCGCGATATGACGAACAAGGGAATTACGTTAGAAGGTCGTTGCCTGCAGGACTGTTTGTCCCTGTCCCTGTTTCACCGGCGGCCTCTTGATATGCTAGTGAAGATGCAAGTGCCTGTGACCATCTCCAGCTTAGATAGTTTATATCGATACTCAAAATTCCCGGAGCATGTTCGCCTGTGTTGTCCCGTTGCCGCTGTTTTCCTAGTAGGCGTAGCAATCGCAAATACAAGAGTACTTGCATACTTCCAGCCACTTAGCTGCCCACTAGTGTGGCGAATATTTGCTAGTGCGCCGATGGCGCTATTTGTTCGTCATACACTGTTGTCATACTATGCCACTTTTGGTACCTACCAAGTTAACGATACGTTCGTGAGAGCACCAAGACGTAGGCTGCTTGATAGATACTGTCAAAGTGGCAAATGTTCGCCAAGAAATTATTCGCATTTAAAAGAATCTGTTTGCTGCACAGAACAGTGCAGGTCTATTTAAAGCTGCGTCATAACATAACCAACACGAGTGACCCACGGAGCTGCACAAAACATTGCTTTAATTTCAACCTGTGCAGGGGTGTGTGGAGCTGCGTTCTCGAGCCGTCGTCCGTGGGAGTCCCGGTACCACCAGACGTCCTCCTAGCCAGCAGGTGAGTGCAGCCGTGTTCTTCACGTTTCAGTCAGAGAGCGTCGTGCTAGTTAAAATGAACTACCGCTCCGTAACTGAATGTGAAGGCGTATTTGTTGCGATCGACAGTGTACGAATTCCTTTGCGCTAGCGACATACAACTCCTGCATAGTGAACGAATAACAGCGCGAAAAGGCAAGGACGAAAGGAGGCATGTGTGTCTCCCCTTCTGGTCCTTGTCTTTTCGCGCTGTTAATCGTTCACTATGCCGGAGTTGTATGGCGCCAGCGCAATCGTGGGGGCCATGATCGGCGAATCATAAAAGAAAAAAAAGTTAGCGCGGGCCTCTGCCCATTTGGAGAGGGGCCCGGGGGATAGCGAGGAGAGACTTTGTGAAAAAACACAAAGCCTCGCCTTATCCCCACACTCCGGTCCGAGTGGCGGACCACGCCGAACCCGATCACTGCTGCGGCTCATCACTGCGGCTCCTGGGATTCGAACGTGGGCCCTTGCGAGTGCCACCGGCGACACTCTATCCACTCGGCTACCGGAGCGGCACGTTAATCGCTTTACGAAAGGCGACCAGCTGTGTGATGCGCAGGCTGCTTGGGGTGAGGGGGAACAGTGCGTGCTACGTCAACGCCTGCGCCCGACTGGTGTTCGCTTATCGTCATCCTGCGATATCTGAGTTAAACAGTGCTGTTCGCCGGCACTCTCAGGAAAGGAAGCGGCGGTTTGCGCATGTGCGAGCCTCCTTTGCGTTCCGCTGTGCTTTATCCGCTATACATGTACGAATTGCGGTTGAGCAAGGTTTCATAAATGATGGAAGGAAAACAGCAGCAGGTTCATAGAATTAAATGCGGCGACAGGGCATATTTCTTCGGGCCCTATAGTTGCACAGCAGCAGTGCGTCTTTAACCGCATAATGTGAGCGGGAAAGAAATATACCGCCTGAACCATAGCGTTATGTGAACATGGAATGTTGTAGTTACGCCATGCCATTGCAATTCCTATACGCTGCACTATTGCCGTCAGTGGTACCGTGCGAACCACATGGCGTCTTTACCGTCATGCATGACTACGGTTGACGGCAATGCCTAGTGAAAATGCATCCATCTGAGTCATGTGGTCGCTTCTGGACGACATTGCACTCTGCAATGAAAGTATTGTAAATGCGCTTATACTTATAAGTGACTGCCAGTTGCTGCAGGGTATATCAAGAATGGATACTGTTTCGCAAATGTTACCGTAATTTAACCGCAACCGCAACCTATAAGAGCGTGAAAGGATGAACACGGGAAATACGTTAGAAGGTCGTTGCACTCGTATGCGTGCTTGTCCCTGTCTGTGTTTTACCGGCGGCCTCTCAATATGCTAGTGAGGATGCAAGGGCCTGTGAAAGTCTCCAGCCTATATTTATGTCCACTGCAGGACGAAGGCCTCTCCCTGTGATTTCCTAACTTCAACCCAGCTCGTTTTCTGCCGGCTGCGATATCTGCGCTTCCCTTCTCTTGGTATCCATTCTGTAACTCTAATGGCCCATCGGTTATCCATCCTACGCATTACATGGCCTGCCCAGCTCCATTTCTTCCACTTAATGTCAGGCCTAACATTTTTAGTTCCATCGCTCTTTGTGCGTTGCTTAACTTGTTCTCAAGCTTCTTTGCTAACCTCCAAGTTTCGGCCCCATATGTTAGCACCAGTAGAATGCAAGTGCAATGATTGTACACTTTTCTTTCTAACGACAGTGGTCAGCTCCCAGTCAGAGCAAGCAAGGGCATCCTCTGACATGGTATGCAAGAGAGAGAGAGAGATCATTTTTTCTAGGAAGGCAGAGAGGTCGATCTGAGCTAGCAAGCTCTGCGGTGCTGTATCCGCTATACATGTACGAATGGCGGTTGAGCAAGGTTTCATCAATGATGAAAGGAAAACTGCAGCAGGTTTATAGAAGAAGACAGGGCATATTTCTTCGGGCCCTATAGTTGCACAGCAGCAGAGCAGTGCGTCTTTAACCGCATAATGTGAGGGGGAAAGAAATTAACCGCCTGATCCCCAGTGTTATGTGGACATGGAATGTTGTAGTTACACCATGCCATTGCAATTCCTATACGCTGCACTATTTCCGTCAGTGGTACCGTGCGAATGGACGCAAGCGAACCACATGGCGTCTTTACCGTCATGCATGACGATAGTTGACGGTCGATCAATTACGATTGATGGTAATGCCTAGTATGGCGTTACAAGTATTGTAATTAAATGTCCTTCTACACTTATAAGTGACTGCCAGTTGCGAACCGTATGAACCATGGTATACCTGCCATGGTATGAACTGGCGGCCTCTCAATATGCTAGTGCAAGAGCATGTGACCGTCTCCAGCTTCGGTAGTTTATAGCCATACTAAAATTGATGGGATTCAATCCCCGGAGCATGTTCGTCTGTGCTGTTTTACCAGTAGGTGTAGCTATCGCAAATACGAGTCGGCCACTTAGCTATCGACTAGTGTGGCGAATTTTTCATAGTGTGCCGATGGCGCTATTTGTCTTTGAGCAAGGCTGTGACGTGAAGTGCGTACCCAACTTTCACTGATGGGAGGGCGGCATACTGAAGCGGTAGAGGTTTCCTGGGCATTAGCGCATACAATTGCAGGACAGATGTGCCTCCACCTTGTAAACCTGGTTGACATTGATGTACCTTACGTGTTAGTCATGCAGCGTGGCAGAAATTGAATATGTTGCAGAAAGCCATGTTTCACTGCTTTATTAACGTCAATGTGTACACCCGGAAACGTTCCGGTGGTTATGGGCCCCCTAGATTCATTCATGCTCCCTGGGGCCGGACCTGATTTCACGAATGAGTCCAATATGTGCCGGGCCCTCTTGGTCGTGCTTGGGTGCCTAGTTGTGGCTCGATCTTGTCAGCGGCGTAGAAGTGTCACGTCTGCAAAGAGACATATACATGAACATTAGGCAGAGCTCCGCATTTCTTTCTTACGTACCACACTCTGCGCGGATTAAGGAATCGACGTCATTCTAGGTATGGCTTGTCAGCGCTGCGTAAAATTTTCAGCTCAATGAAAGGCTGGTAAGATGCACGCAAGAAAGGTGACAGGAACATGAGACGGTTGCAGAGCTGGGACTGTTTAATCTGTTACATTCGCACTACGAATGCAATCGCCACTGCTGTACGAGGTAAGCATGGACCCAACCGAGTGCACGCAACTTTGGTTTGCACAGGGCGTCACGATACGAAGTCTTGAGCGCTGTACAAGCCGGCATTAAATATGACAGTTTTACTAGTACTCTACAAGTAGACATGAATATTGGTTATGTCGTGTAATTGTTACGATAAGAGCACGGCAAACATTTGGCCATGATGTACTTTTTTGTAGTACCTGAGGTTACATATCCTTCGCCTCCTGCTTCAATACATGATGTCAATGAATGAATGGCTCAAACCGTCCGCTAGGGCCATGTCATAACCACGCGGTAAGCGCATCGCTGTGGAAACAGACAGTTCACGCAGCGTACACTGTGATGGAAGCGATGTCTCTAATTGTGCGGCATTGTTGTACACAACTGCCACTACAGACCAACCTTCGGACTATGCTTACAGGGCAAAGCTTCACACATACCAAAGAGCACAGTAGAACACAGTTCTGTCGAAAGAAGCCATCGACATTCGAAGTGGTCGTGGCAAAAATTTCTGCCAGTGCTATTTGTTTTCGTGCTTCCCACATCCGCATGGGGCTTTTCTGTCAAAATTAAATTGGTTATGCAATTGCATGAACGACAGCAAGAGGCGTTAATCACCACCGTATGTAGCCACGGAAAGCTTAAGGTAGGTTCCTTGTGGTGATTCATGAATTGAACCCCACCAAGGCACACACAACTTACTGCCCGTAACCGTTGCATTCCCTCCTTTCTCTAGCATCATATAGATTGAGCTTGTATTGGCGCTGTAATTGGCTACTTAGATGTTATGAAGCTGAGCTGCCTTGCCTTGTCACGGCTAACGCAAGCCGGAACGGACATTGTTTCATCGAAATGCAATTCTCGGTACATTTGGCTGATACAATCCCTGCTGAATTACAATAACCACGACTACTTTCAGTACCTCTTCGCTGTTCCTTGCACAATGGGCTGTCAATGAAACTGCGGGCGCTTCAATGTTTTATGTGTCTTAACTACTGTGCGTATAGAACTGAATCCATGGCATTTTTTTTTCACTACAGGCCGTCTAAGCCCCGCCCTTCTGCCGCCATTGGAGAAGATATTCTACTACACAAGCCGACAAAGCAATTACACCATTCCAGAATCATCTGAAAGCTCGCACTGAACCTTCCTGCAGTTAATTTTCGCTCGCGCTCTTTCATCGTTCAATGCGCCCGTGACGCGTGACCAACAAGACTACACACACCTGGATGGGCTGAGTAGGAGCACGTCTGGTGGCACCGAGCCTGACACGGGAGACCGGCTCGAGGTTCCAACTCCACGTACACCTGCAAGTTGAGGCCAAGATGTATGCGTATCCCAACGTACGAAGGGCCAGAAATGAACAGAATTGGTTATACATTCTTACGTTGTTGTGATTGTAATCGAATAAAACGCCACGGTATTTGGCACTCACGTCAGTGGCTCATGCACTTTCTCTAAGTAGTGGTTGTATGTCAGATTGTTTCTTTACACTTCCCATTAATTATGACCAAGGAAGAGTGGAGTAGTTGAATAATAGAGCTGTCACGTAAGGCAGCTCTATTTCACGCGACAGCTTGCAACGTTTCAGGGAAATTCTTGCGCTAACACAAAGCAGGTGCTGAATTGAAGCCACATTACTACTACGCTCGTAATACATCACTACCTGTATCAGCTGTATTATGGTACTTCCTACTGCTGCCTGATGCAGTGGGAATATAGAAAGATCACACTTTTGTTATATTATTTACCGAACGTAACCGATCTGGTTCCATGGAGTCGCTGCGCTACATGCTCTACGGAGATTTGGCATTGGGTATGCGCATTGCTGTTATGGGAAGTCCGCCTCACTGTAGCACCAGCAGCCCATACTAACCAATATAGTGCGTGTACCGTTCATCCGGCAGCCTTCACGAATTCCCTGGCAATATTTCTACTTACTACTGCAATGTCAAATTATGCAAACTTAGCGTGACCTCTATGCGCGCCTCCATGCATTGAGGCCAAGAGTCCAGTAAAGCATACAGCCACATCTCAAGCGGTGAAACCTGAATACTATGGGGGGAAGACGTATTGCGTTAGCACACGATCAGAAATATCTAGTAACAACTGATGCGAGATTGCCAAGCACCCGAAGCGGAGCGGTCAGAACACCTTTGTCATAAGGAGGTCCGGACCTACATAGGGTGTATCTGAGAGAAGAACGACCCTGGAGACTCTGTCTCGTTTTTGCCAGAGAATCTGGGATCTTTCACTATGTAAAATATTTCTCGAATGAACCAAGTAAAGGCACCCCCGCTCACCCGCATGTGGCTTCCAGTCGGAGGGCGCAGCCCTTGCGGTTCAGCTGGCGACGTCCATTCCAGTAGCAGTCGCAGTTCTCCACCCAGATCGGCTTGCCGTACAACAGGCCGCGTGGCTCTGCAAGGTAGCAAAAGAAGTAAGTCGCTGTGTCCATGGCTGCTTTTTGGTCAAGGATAATTCAAGTGTGTTCAGTGAAGGCGTCAGGGTGTCCGCGGCAAGGCTTATCTTTCTGACGTTTCGAGGCTTTGTACAACCACTCGACGTCAGCGCCCCCTAAAAGGGATACTATAAATGCAGCAGTCTCACTCGCATAAACTTAGAGACACAAGATTTTTAGCGTCTTACTAATGCTTTTGTCCTAAAAATACGCAGGATTACATGTCCGCATCACAAGCATGCGAGGCAACCGCCATAGCGCAGAAAAAACGGTGCCTTGGAAGCTGAGCGTCTCACAACGCTCGCGTGCTTGCGTGATGAACGCCGCCCCTGCAGGCGTCGCACTTCAATGGGGCACAATATGAGACGGAAGTAAAAGCCGTCAGCGTTCTAGCTCGAAGTGTGCAATCTGCTCGGATGAGACTGCCGTTGTCTGTCTGTCTGTGATCAACTCCATATGAAGCTTAACAAGCTGTGCTTGAATTCTTTAATGACAAGCACGGGACTAGACTCTCGTCTGTAAAGCTTGTACGCTGCAGATCACTATGTGATGGTGTTGTGCCTTCTTATTTCCTTTGCATTTTTTTACCTTTCCTTTTACCTCTTTTTTTTCCTGTTGTTAATCAGCTTTTCTTTCTCATTGTGGCGTTTGCATATGTTTATTTGATTAATAATAATAATGAAATGCAGCAAGAACAAGCGCACAAGAAGAAAGCAAACACGGACACCTATCGCTTGTGTCTGAGTTTCGTTCCTTCTAGTGTCCTTGTCCTGCTGCACTAGACGTCATGCCATTCCTTGGCCAAGTTTGCCTGCATATCCCGAGCCACGCACAATGCACGCTGCGGTAACAATCGTATGGCACGTCATGACAGCGGAGTTATTACATGGAAAAAAAGCCGGCAGATCGCACGCCCTGTGGGAATCGATGTTATGCGAAGCAGTGCGCGGGGAGCCTACCAAGTTAACGAAACGATCATGAGAGCACCAAGACGTAGGCGGCTCTTTCATGACCTACATGACACGCATGTCATGAGTACTAATGAGTCCCTTTAGCAACACATAAGAGACCTTAAGGTGAAAGCCTTAGACATGCCCATGACTATGACTTCTACCACCATCCTCCAGTGTTTCCTTCACTAAGCACCCATGTCCGAACCCATTCCTGTGGCTTTGGAGATTTATTCTTTTCGGCTGGGTCATTGTCATGACCTATCACTTAGGTTCTTCGTACACTCCTGTCATACTATGCCGACTTTGGTACCTACCAAGTTAACGAAATGACCATGGGAGGACCAAGACGTACGCGTCTGTTTCATGACCTACATGCCAAGCATGTCATGACATATCATTTATGTTCGTCATGTACTTTTGCCATAGTATGCCAATTTTGGTACACACCAACTTCGACCATGAGAGCACAAAGTCGTAGGCGGCTAGATAGATAGATACTGTCAAAGTAGCAAATGTTCGCCAAGAAATGCTTCGCATTTCACAGCTTTCCATGCCGATAGCGTGAGGTCACGCGACATGATTCACCAGTAGCTGGAGTTTCCAACACAGAAAAGGAACAACACCTTAGCAGCTTGTCGGAAAACGCTGTCAACAGCCGGCAGACCAAAATCGGGTGTCGTGTCGGCCTAGTGTGAATGAGCCTTAAAGGAACGCCAGTCGGGGTTGGGCCGAGGGGTGCCAACTATTTCCCATTGGTCGCCTTATCAGGCGCCCACTACGCCATACACTCACAGAGAGACATCGTTCAAAACAGGCTAAACCATATCGCGTATCGCCGCTCCGACGCGAGCGGCAATATACGTTTGCTTTCACTTTCACTTTTTAGTCTATGGTTTTTGCCTATGGCGCTGATGCCATAGACAGCTTTGCTGTAAAACACCTTGGAAGCACTGCTGCTGTGCAACAATAGGGCCCGAAGAAACATGCCCTGTCTTGCTTCATAAACCCGCTGCAGTTTTCCTTTCATCATTGATGAAAGCTTGCTGCACAGTTACAGTAAACTACCTATGACATATAGTACAAGCCATTTCAACATAACACAATTGAGCAGGCGATCTCTACGACCCATTTCTTTCCCATTAAGTTCTTACAGAAAAGAAAGACACATCGGACGCACTGCCTGGTGTGCCACTATAGAGCACGAAGAAATATGTCCTGACTTGTTTTATAAACCTCCTCTCCTGTGCGGGCTGCAGTTTCCCTTTCATCATGATGAAAGCTTTCTCAAGCGCCATTCGTACATGTAAAGTGGATAAAGCACCTTCATGCTTCGCACTTGCGCAAACCAAGCGTTTCTTTTCCCGAGAGCAAACAGCAGTTTTCACGCCGCGTTTAATCTTGCTCCGTCTAACTCAAACATCGAGGGATGACGATAAACGAACATCAGTCAGGCGCAAGCGTTGACGTACTGGCGATAAGCAGCCTGCGCATCACGCTGCTGGTCGCCTTTCGTAAGGCGATTAACGTGCCGCTCCGGTAGCCGAGTGGATAGAGTGTCGCCGGTGGCACTCGCAAGGGCCCACGTTCGAATCCCGGGAGCCGCAGTGATGAGCCGCAGCAGTGATCGGGTTCGGCGTGGTCCGCCACTCGGACCGGAGTGTGGGGATAAGGCGAGGCTTTGTGTTTTTTCACAAAGTCTCTCCTCGCTATCCCCCGGGCCCCTCTCCAAATGGGCAGGTGCCCGCGCTAATTTTTTTCTTTTATGATTCGCCGATCATGGCCCCCACGATTGCGCTGGCGCCATACAACTCCGGCATAGTGAACTAATAACAGCGCGAAAAGACAAGGACCAGAAGGGGAGACACGCATGCCTCCTTTCGTCCTTGCCTTTTCGCGCTGTTATTCGTTCACTATGCAGGAGTTCTATGTCGCTAGCGCAAAGGAATTCGTACACTGTCGATCGCAACAAATACGCCTTCACATTTAGTTACTGGCCATGAGTTACTGAGCGGTAGTTCATTTTAACTAGCGCGACGCTCTCTGACTGAAACGTGAACACGGCTGCACTCACCTGCTGGCTAGGAGGACGTCTGGTGGTACCGGGACTCCCACGGACGACGGCTCGAGAACGCAACTCCACACACTCCTGCACAGGTTGAAATTAAAGCAGTGTTTTGTACAGCTCCGTGGGACACTCGTGTTGGTTAAATTATGTTTGGTTATGTTATGACGCAGCTTTAAATAGACCTGCACCGTTCTGAGCAACAAACAGATTCTTCTAAATGCGAATCATTTCTTGGCGAACATTTGCCACTTTGACAGTATCTGTCTAGCCGCCTACGTCTTGGTGCTCTCACGAACGTATCGTTAACTTGGTAGGTACCAAAATTGGCATAGTATGACAACAGTGTATGACGAACAAATAGCGCCATCGGCACACTAGCAAATATTCGCCACACTAGTGGGCAGCTAAGTGGCTGGAAGTATGCAAGTACTCTTGTATTTGCGATTGCTACACCTACTAGGAAAACAGCGGCCACGGGACAACACAGGCGGACATGCTCCGGGAATTTTTAGTATCGATATAAACTACCTAAGCTGGAGATGGTCACAGGCACTTGCATCTTCACTAGCATATCAAGAGGCCGCCGGTGAAACAGGGACAGGGACAAACAGTCCTGCAGGCAACGACCTTCTAACGTAATTCCCTTGTTCATCATATCGCGCTCTTATAGCTTCAATTTTGAAGTTCCAACTAGCCTCTGCTTGTGGTTAAATTACGGTAAAATTTTCGAAACAGCTCATATCCATTCCTGATATAGTATGGTTCATAGCCGCAACTGGCAGTCACTTATAAGTATCGGAGGGCATTTACAATACTTTCATTTCAGTGTGCCATATTACCTGCAGAAGCGACTCAGATGGACCAGGCATTGCCCTCAATCGTAAATGATCAACCATCGTCATGCATGGCGGTAAAGACGCCAAGTGGTTCCCTTGCGTCCATTCGCTCGGTACCACTGACGGCAACAGTGCAACGTACAGGAATTTCAATGGCATGGCGTAACTACAACATTCCATGTTCACATAACGCTATGGTTCAGGCGGTATATTTCTTTCCCGCTCACATTATGCGGTTAAAGACGCACTGCTGCTGTGCAACTATAGGGCCCGAAGAAATATGCCGTGTCTTCTATAAACCTGCTGCACTTTTCCTTTCATCATTGATGAAACCTTGCTCAACCGCCATTCGTACATGTATAGCGGATAAAGCACAGCGGAACGCAAAGGAGGCTCACACATGCGCAAACCGCCGCTTCCTTTCCTGAGAGTGCCGGCGAACAGCACTGTTCGCGCCGCGTTTAATCCGTCGTTTAACTCAGATATCGCGGGATGACGATAAGCGAACACCAGTCGGGCGCAGGCGTTGACGTAGCACGCACTGTTCCCCCTCACCCCAAGCAGCCTGCGCATCACCCAGCTGGTCGCCTTTCGTAAGGCGATTAACGTGCCGCTCCGGTAGCCGAGTGGATAGAGTGTCGCCGGTGGCACTCTCAAGGGCCCACGTTCGAATCCCGGGAGCCGCAGTGATGAGCCGCAGCAGTGATCGGGTTCGGCGTGGTCCGCCACTCGGACCGGAGTGTGGGGATAAGGCGAGGCTTTGTGTTTTTTCACAAAGTCTCTCCTCGCTATCCCCCGGGCCCCTCTCCAAATGGGCAGGTGCCCGCGCTAATTTTTTACTTTTACCATTCGCCGATCGCGGTGACCCCCACGTTTGCGCCATACAACTCCTGCATAGTGAACGAATAACCGCGCGAAAAGACAAGGACCAGAAGGAGACACACACATGCCTCCCTTCGTCCTTGCCTTTTCGCGCTGTTATTCGTTCACTATGCAGGAGTTGTATGTCGCTAGCGCAAAGGCATTCGTACACAATCGATCACAACAAATACGCTTCACATTCAGCTACTGGCCATGAGTTAGTGAGCGGTAGTTCATTTTAACTAGCGCGACGCTCTCTGACTGACTGTACACGAACCGCGCAAGCCGCCCCAGAAACGTGAAGAACACGGCTGCACTCACCTGCTGGCTAGGAGGACGTCTGGTGGCACCGGGACTCACAGGGACGACGGCTCGAGAACGCAACTCCACGCACTCCTCCTGCATGGGTTGAAATTAAAGAAATGTTTTGTACAGCTCCGTGGGTTATTCGCGTTGGTTAAATTACCACGACTACTTTCAGTACCTCTTTGCTGTTCCTTACACAATGGGCTGTCAATGAAACTGAAGCACGTTACTGCGGGCGCTTCTATGTTTTATGTGTCATTAGACATAACTACTGTGCGTATAGAACTGAATCCATGCCATTTTTTTTTTACTACAGGCCGTCTAAGCCTCGCTCTTTGCTGCCATCGGAGAAGATATTCTACTACACAAGCCGACACGCCCGCAAAGCAATTACACCATTGCAGAATCGTCTGAAAGCTTGAACCATCCGCCACACTTAAACTTCCTGCAGTTAATTTTTGCCCGCGCTCTTTCATCCCGCAAGGCGCCCGTGAATCCTGACCAACAAGACTACACACACCTGGATGGGCTGAGTAGGACCACGTCTGGTGGCACCGAGACTGAGACGGGAGACCGACTCGAGGTTCCAACTCCACGTATACCTGCAAGTTGAGGCCAAGATGCATGCGTATCCCAACGTACGAAGGGCCAGAAATGAACAGAATTGGTTATACATTCTTACATTGCTGTAATTGTAATCGAATAAAACGCCACCGTATTTGGCACTCACGTCAGTGGCTCGTGCACCACATCCTGACAATACTGTCACTCTGGTTGCAAGTAGCGGTTGTATGTCAGATTGTTTCTTTGTACTTCACACAAATTATGACCAAGGAAGAGTGAAGTCGTTGAATAATAGAGCTGTCACGTAAAGCAGCTCTATTTCACGTGGCAGCTTGATATGTTTCAGGGAAATTTTTGCACTAACACGAAGCAGGAGAAAAAAAATATGTCCGTGCTGAAGCCACATTACTACTACGCTCGTAATACATCACTGCCTGTATCTATGAGCTGTATGGTGTGGTACTTATTATGGTACTTCATACTGCTGCCTGATGCAGTGGGAACAATGAAAGGTCACACTTTTTGTATATGTTATTTACCAAACGTAACCGATGTGGTTCCGATGGAATCAGTGCGCTACAGGCTTTACGGAGAGTTGGCACTGATGTGAAGTTTATTTCCTTCTTACAAAGGAGGAATCCGGGGCTCCGCTGTGCAGTTTGACAACATATAAAGCATAACTGAAAATGTAACAATGTAAACACAGAATCTCAGACGAACATACAGTTACTACAAAGAAGCAAATAACTAGCACACATGAATAAAGTGGCGCTATACAGAACAGCAGTCAGAATCAATTAAATATTCATTGGTTTGTTTTTTTAAATACGCTCAAATACACCCCAAGATTAACATTTGTTGACACTTTATTAAGAGTTGCAATTACCTGAAAATTTAATTTTTGTTTGCCATAGTTAGTACGTGTTTTAGGGACCTGGTGGATTTGTGTACGAAAATTGTTTTGTATGTGTTAGTTACCTATTTTTATATATATTGCACCAAACTAAAAGGCTAGACCTGATTCGCTTTAGGCAAAATAACCTGCAAAATAACGGACAACGTGGACAAACCTTTTGAACGGCCATAGTAACCATTGTTGCGTCCCGAATCGGCCGGGCGCATTCTTTGGGTGCTTTCCTTGATGCCACCCCTTTCATCACCGTCGTCCAGACGGCGACAGTTATCGACAGCGGCAGTGACGCCATGACAAAGAAGCTCACTTAGAAGCGACCGACCACAACCGCCACCCTTCGTTAGACGCGGGGATTAGTGCAAAGGCCATTCTCCCGACCATGGCAAGATGACCGTCGGAGGGCAAGAAACAGGTCACCGACTTTCGTGGAAGGAGTGTCAACCCCTTGTTTCCGGATTGCCTCGTCCTTGCTTCGAAGGTGCAACATTAGAGGCGGTGTTCAGCGAACAAGACGGCCCGTCTGATTGGCCGCATCAAGGTTCTCCGATTCCCTAGTCGGGTCAACTAGGAAAGACCGATGTTTTATAAGGAGACACCTTGCGTGCAGTGGTGTGTCCTGACGAGTTCTGATATGTGCTCAGACATGTCGTCAGACATGCTCTACGGAGAGTTGGCACTGGGAATGCGCATTGCTGATATGGGAAGTCCGTCTCACTGTAGCACCAGCAGCCCATACTAACCAATATACTGTTAATCCGGCAGCTTTCACAAATTTCCTGAATAGAGGATCGCACCCGTGGCGATATTACTACTTATTACTGCAGCATCCTGCAATGTCAATGTATGCAAACTTACCCTGACCGCTATTCACGCCCTCATGCATTTACTGGACTCAATGCCAAGAGTCCAGAAAAGCGTACAGCCACATCTCAAGTGATGAAACCTGAATGCTATGGGGGGAAGACGTATTGCGTTAGCACCATCAGAAATATCTAGTACCTTCCACAACAGCAGTTTAAGGCGTGCTCAAGTTGAACACGACGACGACTGTATACAGCTTCCTGATTGATGTGGTTTGCATGAAAACTTTTCGAGTATAAAGTAATATATATAGGCAAGTTGCACTCACATAACACACGCGGGTCTATTTTTTCTTTGCGCCTTTCTTTGTTCTCGTGGGTAGCAATATTCTCTTTCTTGATCGTACCTCGGAGAATTCGTCTATTTACCTAATGCTTAATTCTCGACTTAGCGCTCAAAGCAAACTATTTCGAACTGATTTATAAAAAAAGATTAAAACACCGCCTGCGAGATTCAAACGCTCCGATTTAGCAGCGACCACGGAATAACCAAGGAATAACCCCGTGGTTTAACGAATATATCGCGTCAGTTTTCCCTTCGACGATAAAGGCTCATTCACAGAAGGCCGACAAGACACCGATTTTATGGTGATTTATATTTTATGGTCTGTTGGCAGGACGGAAAACGCTGTCAACAGTCGGCAGACCAAAATCAATGTCGTGTCGGCCTAGTGTGAATGAGCCTTAAACGAACACCAGTCGGGGTTCGTTTAAGGTGGAGGGGCGCCAACTATTTCTCCTTGGTCACTCACCAGCTACAATTCGTGAACTCCAATATGTGCCATAAAGTTTTTAGTCAACATCTTTGATTACTTGATTATGCGCGCAAGTAATGGTCGCCCAGCTCAAGGACTAAAATTAACTTAAAAACCTAAAACTTAAAAACGATCGCCCTTAAAAAATTTATTGCAATACTGAACGTCTGGGTTTCAGACCTCAGGCAGGAGTGTGTAACAAATCAAATACATAGAAAGGACTTGAATAAGATACGTAAAATAACTGGAAGGATCGCGACAAGAAGCTTAGTGCTAAACCTTCCATGGCACTCTCTGTCGCTTGCGCCATTAAACATAACATATCACCATCACATACTGAACCATAAATTTCCGGAATATATATGAGAGGTGCGACGGAAATGACAGTCAACGCTCATGTACATCAGATCAACGTGTAATGGATTCTAGGGCATGTATCTATGTATGTTTCAGCCAGCATGCTATGTAAATAGGCCGATATAATCGGGCATTCCACAAAAGCCGCGGGAAATGAATTCCAGTTAGATGTTGTCCTTGGAAAAAACTCACCGACGATTACGATACTCCCTATTGCTAAATTTGAGCACCGCTATATACATGTTTTCCTTTCGCTATAATTGAATAGAACACTTTCGCTATACGGGGTGTCCTACGTAACTTGCACTGAACTCATTCACTACGAGGTAATGAACCAAGGTAATATTGTTTGCCGTCGCTTGGATTCTTTTTGCATTCCTCGTAATTACATAATTATCCTTAATTAATTAATCAGTTTCTCAAATAATATAATTACATGAAAAGTTTCAATGAGAAAATTGTAGAGCAACATGAAAAACTCCCGATACAGCCTCTATTGCTCAATACGTGCTACATAAAAGTGTTTTTCCGAGCTAAGGCACAGCTGGCGGGAAACCACCACGCACGAGCCGAAAATTGTTGATATACTTCCGGTCTGGACTTCCCTTGCCGGACGGGAACTCCTGGAACCTAGGCATCAACATATCGAAATATGTTGGTGTTACGTGAGAGCTATAGTAATAGCTAGAGAAGTAATAGGACTGTCCTAGCAGTTCTGCGCAAGATCTGTACAATGGAACCATTGTCATGGCCTACCAAAATGCAACAAGCAGCGTTAGCCGCAAACGCATCTACGAACTCAAGCACGAACTCCACGCCACTCCAGCTTCTGTATGGCTATGTACCTAAAATTCTACTTCAACAGTAGCGTCTATTCCAGCAATCCGCCCTTGCCGAGCACATCCTCGACTTTGACAGGGCCGGAAGTGGCTCAAACTGTGCGCAGAGCACTATACGATCACAGCCACCGTCCTCGCACCGTTACTAAATGGCGCCCATGATAAAATGCTTCAATGCTGCTAACTCCATCAACTTTTAGAGCTTTACGTGTGTCATGTTCGACAACTCTTCTTGTTAATCAACCACGAACACATCTTCCAGTTCAAGCCCTACGTGCCCCCAGTTTCTCTAGCGACCCAGCAACTACCCATACTGAACGTAGAGACCACGTACAACCCAGAAGCGAACAACGTCGCCTCCGCAGCGCAGCAACAGCCTCAGCCGCCACAACCCATTCGATGGCTGCCTAGCCACTTTGACGACATTGTGCTGACTACATTGTGCAGGTGTATTATCACGCGTGTGCCAGGGTGTGACCGTTACGGACAGTGTGCAGCACTCATTGACCACGAGACTTGGTCAGTCAGACAGGGGTGGGATGTGAGCGCCCGTATATATCAGTTCCCGTCTTAGTCTAACTGATCGCTCGCGCCACTTCCGGCGCCTCCTTTCCGCCTAGACGACACCAGGCGCAAGCGAGGCACGGGTTCGTACGTTCGCTCTTTCTCTCTCTTGTTCCCACCGCCGGCCAGGACGGACGCGTTTTGGTGGTGCGATGTAATAAACATATTCTTTTCAAGAAGTTGTCGACTCTACTTGCCATGCCAGGCTAACGTCCCTAGCCTTCCCCTCCAGCCCTCATAGTGCACGAGCGCGGCCTCCATGCTCCTTGATGACCATTCAAATACGCCGAATAAAGTTGTACGCTTGCGTCCAGCCTTCAGCAGAAGACCAGCGCCAGCAGTAGGACGCCGTGCACATCGAATCGACCTTATTACATCGCTGCAAATGCGCACCGGCGAAGGTGCATTGCGGTCGCTTGCTGTGGGCCACGGCTAAGCCAATACTGCATGGAGGAGGCTCTTTAGGTTCTCGATGAGCGGCTAGTGCCGAACTATGGAAGCGATAGCGCGACACGTTGGAAAATTGGAAACGGTCAAGCCGGTCATGAATTTATAATGATGGCATGCCACAGCAGATCAGCGCGCTATAATTGAACGCAGTTCAGCACGCGCTCGCAGCTGGATTTTGTTTATTTTGTTCATGGCTAGGTAGTAAAGCATTACAAGGCGTCATCTATAAATATTTTATCCCGCGGAAGCGCGCATTCTGTGACCGGTACACCGTCATTTCATACCGATGCTAACGGTTCAAGACGATCTGGCCCTTCTGGACGGGCAGGAAAACCCATCGCCACCCGCCAGAGAGGACTTTAAACTTTCTTAACGCTGTCCCAGAAATTAGCGCAATAAAGATATTTGGTTACGAGCGTCAGCTTCACAGGGTACTTAATAAACTAACAGTTTCAATCGGTAATACTGCAGGCTTGGAATATGTGATCGCGTTGAGTGTTTTGTCGAATTCCAGCCAGCATGCTAAGACGCCGTTGTCGTTGAGGGGCTCAGCTTGATAATGCACAGATATCTTTCTTTTTTTCGCTTAAGAAATTTTTCGAACCGGCGAACGCGCATTACATTGAAATTAGACGTTACTTAAAGTAGTAAGAGTGAAACAAGACTCAAACAAGACACAACGTTGAGCGCTCATTTTCAATTGCACTAGAGTGTATGTGCCGAGTAGCGTATGTGCCGCATACACTCTAGAAAAATGCAATTATTCCTTTCCAACTCTTTTTCAGGGGTGGAGTATAGAGAGTTTATACTCTGCCCTTGAAACCAAGACTGCCGTATTTTACGAGATAAGCAACTCCCAAGAATACCACGCGCACTATGACGATCTCCCCAGTAAATAAACTCGTTTTTACCCCCAACCTTGTGTTTGGTAAATAACAAAATGCATGTTGTATTGTCTTTTATTCCTGGCCTAATTTCCCCTCCCAGGCGCTCGCCTGCGTTCCACTGCGATGCGTCCTCTTCGAAAGCTTCTCTCTGTTGTTGGAAGCCTATCGAACAAGGAAATCCGTCCGTCCATGAGTCGCATAAGAAGATCACTGTAAAGGTAGGGCCCGCCACAGCGAGCCAATTGACCTTCGCGCTGCCTCTCGCTTCAACGCGAACTAAGCGGCGAGACCACAGAGCACATGAAGCTATGAGCACTCGGCGCACTCTGTCCGCATCGCGTATCGCTTTCAAGATAGGGCTCGCGCAGCCGCGCCATACGCAACCGGAGTACGGCTGATAATCGTTCGCACCGAGAGGAGGCAGCGTCATATCGACCACGCCTGCATACGTACAAGGTCTGCCAAACGGGACACTGTTCAATTACGTCTAGATGAACCGGCCATCGGCCAATGTTCATCTTCCACGCAGCATCATATAACCTTGTCTGAGCCATCATATAACCATTATATAACCTCACATATATATATATATATATATATATATATATATATATATATCTAGGTGAATTACTCACAGGGGACCCTGATCATGAGAAAGAAATTTACAGAAGAATAAAATTGGGTTGGAGTGCATATGGCAGGCATTGCCAAATCCTGACTGGGAGCTTACCACTGTCGTTGAAAAGAAAAGTGTACAATCATTGCATTCTACCGGTGCTAACATACGGGGCAGAAACTTGGAGGTTAACAAAGAAGCTCGAGAACAAGTTAAGGACCGCACAAAGAGCAATGGAACGAAAAATCTTAGGAGTAACGTTAAGAGACAGGAAGAGAGCGGTGTGGATCAGAGAACAAACGGGGGTAGACGATATTCTAGTTGACATTAAGCGGAAGAAATGGAGCTGGGCAGGCCATGTAATACGTAGGATGGATAACCGGTGGACCATTAGGGTTACAGAATGGATACCAAGAGAAGGGAAGCGCAGTCGAGGACGGCAGAAAGTCAGGTGGGATGATGAGGTTAGGAAATTCGCAGGCGCAAGTTGGAATACGCTAGCGCAAGACAGGGGTAATTGGAGATCGCAGGGAGAGGCCTTCGTCCTGCAGTGGACATAAATATAGGCTGATGATGATGATGATGATATATATATATATATATATATATATAACCTGAGCAATGTTCACTGATATAACATGAGTGAACATTGCTACTAATCGCCACTTCGTCATCGTGTCATGCTGGTCTCAGTTAAAGTTTCGGTGTTGCAACAACACTTCTCCGTTTCACGACACCTTTCGCGGTGTTTCTCGCAATTATACCAAACACACCAGCAGCGACGACGAAACGACGAAACAGCGACGACGAAACAGCAGGTGATTAGTAGCAAATGCTTACGCATCGTTTAGATAAATCCCACACGAGATTACGGCATGTATTTTTTTTTTATTGCGTTGTCCACGCGTACTCTGCCCTCGCAAGCTCTCGCCTGCGTTCCAACTGCGCTGCCGTTCTAGCTGCGTTTGGTATAGGTTCCCCCGCCGCATTCGCATCGCGTTCCACTCTTAAAGACGAAGCTTAAGCATACTCCAAATTTTTGTCATTTATGGCCTACTTCCTAAAGTGGATTTACTAGGTGGCGCTCGTTAGAGAATTTTGCGTGCCACAAGCGTTGCAGCTGCTTGTTTTCTCCTTTTTAACAACAGAGCTATTTAAGGCGGCCGTAATTTGTAGCGCGTTCACAGAAAAAAAGTGGATTCTGGTGGTAGTGCAGAAAGAGTCCAAGCGCAATGGCACATACCCCTGTGAACTAGCGAAGCTGAGCCTGCCTAAGTCTACCTAAGCATGGTTGGGACTACTTAAGCTTAGTCAGTCATCGATCGGCAATCAATAGATAATCCGGAAAATTCCGGGAAATGATGGGGATGACTTGGTAGTGCATAGCCTAGCCCAATACGTGGCCAATGCCTTGCGATAGCCAATCAATAGCTAATCAATAATCGATCAATAATCAATAAATTTTCGAAAATGCTAGGGATGACTGGGAAGTGCTTAGCCTAGCCCCAATACGTGGCCAGTACCTTGCGATAGCCAAACGATAGCCAATCAATAGCTAATCGATAATCGATCAATACTCAATAAGTTCCGGAAAATTCTGGGAATAACTTGTTAGTCCTAACCCAAAAGCCAGGACTTGCTAGGTGCCCACCAGCTCCACTGTCTCTTTAGCATTGCGCCTCCAGTGCAAGCTAAAGAGACAGTGGAGGCATGTGCTATACTGAACTACTATCCTCTGGAGAGAGGATGCGCTACGTAGTTATTGGGCTTATAACACCTAAGACAACATCGTTCAAAAAAGCGAGGACTGCTTTGGCATTAAAAAGCGGTTCTTTACCAAAGAGACATAGCGGGATGAAGAGGGACAGAATATAGCGGTATGCGAGAGGAAAATGTTTCGTCCTCTCTCTCTCGGTTTCCCGACACTCCAGGAGGACGTGGAGCACGGTGAGCCTCTCGCCACATCTACCACGGGTTGGAGGATCATTACCATTCACTAGAAAATTGCGGGTACTATATGTGTGTCCTATTGTGAGACGACAGAATAGGACATCAGTTCGCCATGTTTTCAATGCAGAGGGCCAGAAACCTAACTGTGGCTTAATCAAATGACGTTTATCATTTGTTTCCGCATCCCACAAGCGTTGCCAGTGGCTTCGCAGTTTCTTATGCAAGAGAGGTTTTAAATCTGTTACAGGGGCAGCATCTGTAGGACTAATACCATGTGATGTTATTGACGTGGCCATTTGGTCGGCAAGAACATTGCCCTCGAAGCCTCTATGCCCAGGCACCCAGCACATTATGACTTGTTTAGATGCATAAACAGAGCGGATCAGTGAAAAGAGGTTGATAATTACTGGGTGGTTATGTTTTTGCGGCATCATTAACGCTTTAACAACGCTTAAGGAGCCGGTAAATCTTACAGCCTTTTGAAGTTTCAGTCTATCAATGTGTTTGACCACCGATAGTACTGCATAGGCCTCCGTCGTAAAGATACTTGTTTGGGGATAAAGTGCATCGGATACCGAGAAGGACGGAGCGACTGCCGCATAGGAAACGCCAGCATGTGACTTTGATGCATCGGTGTAAAATTCAGCGCAAGAGTACTTACACTTTTGTTCTAAAAAGTGCATTTGAATGTGTGCGCCTGGCGCGTGTTTTGTGACTTCAATAAACGATGTGTCACATTCTACCAGCTGCCACTGCCACGGCGGTAGCAGCTTTGCTGGAAGCATTAGGCGATGTTCAAGTAATGGAGCACCCATTTATTCACTGAGGTTTCTCACATGTAGCGAGAAGGACGGCTTCGATGTTGGTCGGTTATTAAATAGTGTGGCAGATGTGGTATCGTTTCTGGTAGAATAGGTGGGATGTGAACGGTTTGAATTTATTTTCAGGAAATATGTAAAACTGGCATAAGACCTCTGAAGGTGGAGCGACCACACGTTTGCTTCTACATAAAGGCTTTCTACGGGGCTTGTGCTGAAGGCCCCGGTCGCGAGGCGGATTCCTAAATGGTGAAGAGGATCCAACATCTTTAAAGCACTGGGTGTAGCAGACTGATAAACTATCGCGCCGTAGTCAAATCGTGAGCCGACAAGGCACCTATACAAGTTCAAAATGAATTTCCTGTCACTGCCCCATGTTGTACGCGACAGCAGCTTCAATAAGTTCATTGTTTTCAGGCACTTAACTTTCAAGTATTTGATGTGCGGAATGAATGTGAGTTTCGAGTCCAATATGAAGCCGAGAAACTTGTGCTCTCCGCTTACAGGTAATGTGGTACCACAGAGCTCAATAGCAGGGTCTGGTACTATTCTTCTCTTATTAGTGAAAGGGACGCATCTGTTTTTCTGCGGGCTCAACCTAAAACCGTTTTCATCAGCCCATTTAGCAACTTTATTTAAGCCATGCTGGACATTGTTCGTGGGATAGCCGTCCGTAGAGAGTTCATTTTAACAATAAACAGTGTACAGCTAAGCACACCGCCTTGCAGGACGCCAGTTTCCTCGGCGAAAGACCTCGACAAGGCCTGGCCCACCCTTACACGAAAGGTACGGTTAGAAAGGTATAGCTTTCGATAGTACCCAACATGCTGCCGCGGACACCCATAGCGGAAAGATCTCGGATAATACCGAAGCGCCATGCGGTCATACGCTTTCTTAAAGTCAAGAAATACTGAGAGAAAAAACTGTTTGTGTATAATGGCATCCCTGATGATTGGACAAGGTGGTCTGTAGTCGACCTACCGTCTCAGAAGCCACACTGGTACGGATCTAGTATTCCGTTGCTTTCTAGGCGATAGACTAGGCACCGGTCTGGGTCTGTAGCTACTAGGTAAGGACGGGTCCATGCGCTGTTAAGTATGGGGATTACAATAGCTTATTTCTAAGAATATGGAACGTAACCAGCAGCCCACGTGACAATAAAAAGAGAGAGGAGTGTCTTTTGTGTTTCAGGGTGTAGGTGCTTGATTATTTCGTACATGATACGGTCAGCACCTGGTGCCAGCCGTTGCAACAAGCGATAGAAGCGTTAAGTTCAGCTAAACTAAACGGACGGTTGTAATCTTCATTTCGGCCACATTCCCAATCGAGGGGCTGTAGCTGTTCGCGCTCTTTGAACCTCGGGAATGCTTGTGTGTAATGAGATGCACAGGAGACATATTCAAAGTGTTCGCCCATACAATCTGCCTGATCCTACAGGCAATCTTCTTGGGTACGAAAGGAGTACGCATTTGAATGGCCAATAGCCCACTTTGTGAATCCTGCGGGTGTAACGAAACAATCGCACACCTTCTTTGTGAGTGCCCTCGTTTCAACCCGCAGAGAGCAGCTCTCTCAGCGACAATAGATCAACTGGACAAACGCCCAATAACAGAAAAGAACATCCTTGGAAACTGGCCTACACAAACAACGGCGCGCGCCGCTCTGAAGGCACTGCTGCGTTACTTGAAAGACACCGGACTCAGTGACAAATTGTGACCCTGCATTGTGTTACTTAGGACGGAACGTTCAGACAATGCAACACGAGAACGCCTTCGCGGACTTCATGACAGTGCCCACAGAAACAGTTCTGTTTTGTGTGCGTGTGTGATTTTCTTGTTTCCTTCCTTTTTGTTTATTCTTTATTTTCACTTATTTTTCTCTCTCTCTCCTCTCGCATCCCTTTACCCCTCCCCCGGTACAGGGTAGCCAACCGGAGAGAACCTCTGGTTAACCTCCCTGTTTTTCCTTTACCTTTTTCTCTCTCTCTTCTTGGGTATTCACTAAGGGCGGCGAGTTCGTCTCACGACCCTTTAATTTATTCACCCTATTCCATACTTTTGCCTCGTCTGTGTAAGAGCTTATACCAGAAATGTACCTCTCCCTACTCTGTCTTTGCACGTCGTCGTGTCCTTCTGCCTTGCGATTTAACCTGTTTGAAATTAATAAGGTTTTCGGTAATAGGAGAATCGCGAAGCAATCCCCAAGCTTTGTTTTGGTTTTCTTCGTTCTTCGTTCCACCAAGGAATACGGTGCTTCTTAACCAGTCCGTTAGTTTGTTCAATACATTTCGTAGCAGCGTCAATAATAAAACCTGTTACATATGTTACGGCGTGTTCTACGTTAAAAGCAACTATGTCATCGCAGCCTAAGTGTGTCAGCTCTCGGAACAGTTCCCAGTTTGCCGAGTCTACGTCCCATCGAGGAGATGGTGGCAACCATCCATCTTGTTTTGTTGAGTTTAACATAATTGCGAAGTGGTCGCTTCCATAAGGGTTCCTGAGAACGGACCACTCAAGGTATGGTATTAGTGTGTTCGACACTATGCTTAAGTCTATGAACAAGTATGTGCATGTGTAATACTGTAGTATGTAGGTTCTTTCTTGTTCAATAAACATTCACCTGAAGAAAACAGAAAATTTTCTATAAGGCGCCCTCGCGCATCGCAACGAGAGTCGCCCCACAGGGGGCTATGAGCGTTAAGATCACCTACGACTACGTATGGCGGAGGAAGTTCATCGATGAAGCTCTGAAACTGTGTTTTGGAAAGCTGATAGGAAGGGGGAATGTAGATGGAGCTAATTGTGACTAGCTTACCAAACAACAATGCTCGGACAGCAACTGCCTCAAGTAGCGTTCGGAGGCTTAATTGCTGACATGCAACGCCCTTATCGACCATTACGGCCACACCCCCCGACGAGGTGAGAGCGTCGTCGCGGTCTTTGTGGAAAGTGACATATTGCGTTAGAAAGTTCGTCTGGGTTAATTTTAGGGGTGTTTCTTGTACACACATCCCCTTTGGACGGAATTTGCGGAGGAGTTCTTTGTCATCGTGAAGATTGTGGAGAAGTCCTCTCACGTTCCATTGTAATACTTGGGTATCCATAATGGAAAAGAAGTTAATAATGTGTGTCTAAGAGAGGTGGATTAAGCTAGCTCACGAGGCCTTTCCAGGCCCCGTGATGGGGGTTTTCCCTTTCTTCCCGGCGCCCTAGAGGGAGCTGCGCCGTTCTTTGGGCGTCTGAGACGCCGGTGAATTTCTTGCATCCATCACCTCGTCTGCGGCGGTAGTTAGTGCCCGCTCAGTGGGCACGTTCGCGGGGGTTTCGGGTCGATCTGTAGGGGCAGTGGCCCTGGGTCCGGTTGGCCCACGTGTCTGCTGGCCCTCCTTGGCAGAGGCTGGAACAGCGCTGGCTGCTCCAGCCGATGGTGGGGGGGGGGGGGGGGGGGGGGGGGGGTGATGGCGTAACCGCCGTCACACTCCGTGTGACTTGGGCGGAATGATGTGGCGCTGCCCCCCGGCGCCCCACATCGGTGTATGAAGGACTGGACTGATTGTGGAGAGGGAAACGCTTACGTGCCTCTGGAAATGATAGGTTCAGCCTGACTTTTAGTTGTTTGATTTGCTTCTCTTTTTTCCCCGAGGGGCACGATCGCGAGTAGGCGGGGTGATCTCCTTCACAGGTGGCGCAGCGGGTTGCTGAAGTGCAGATGTCTGAAGCGTGTTCAGTTGAACTGCACTCAGCACAAGTAGTGCGCCCTCGGCAGTTTTGCGACCCATGCCCAAAACGCTGACACGAAGCATCGACGCGGATTTGGGATGTATGGTCTGACACGAAGCTTGCAGCAGCCGGTTTCGATTGATTCTGCTAGGTTGCTAGTTCCGAAAGTAATCATAATGTGCTTGCTAGGTATTTGCTTGTCATCTCGCCTTAGTGTTATCCTCTGCACCTTGATTACGTTCTGGTCTTGCCATCCTTCAAGTAGTTCGCTTTCACTCAGTTCAAGGTGGTCATCTTCCGAGATGACACCGCACACTGTGTTCATCGACCTGAGGGGGCCCATAGTCACGGGGATGTCTGAAAACGCCACAAGTTTCGAAAGTTTGTCGTACTGTGGTTTGTAGCGAACTTCGAGAAGACGATCACCCCTTCCCATCTTCTTTACTATATAACCTGGGCCGACGCTTCCATGAGACATTTGGCTACAAGGAATGGCGAGATCATTCGGACTGTCCTAGTTTCATGCTGGCTGTGTGCAACAGGGTACTTCGGAAAGGACTTGCGGTTTCATAAAGAAATTGAAAGTTTCATCGGTGCGCCCCCTTTTCAGGGAGCGATCAGGCAGCGGGGAAAAGCGTTTGCCATATAAAAAATGGAAAATTCGGCTGCAATGGTAGCCACCCACCACCGAGCCCAACAAGGGGACGCTAGAAGGATGGAATACTTGTAAACGCCAGCCATGTATCGCCGCTCTAACCTAACATAAAATACCCAAGGTTGGATAAGTACAGCAGGTATCTCTGTGCTTGCCACCCAGATATTCGGAAGTGAGAAGAAGTGACTAAAAGACAGGAAAGATGCAAAAGTGAGAGAGAAAGACAAATGATTGAAGAGGGGGGACAGGAAAAGGAGACTGCCGATTTCCTCCAGGTGGGTCAGTCTGTAGGTGCCGTCTATGCGAAGCAGAGGGCGAAGAGGTGTGTCGCCTCCGCCGGGGGCCTTAAAGGTTCGAACACCCGGCATCGGCTGAACCCCCAGGATCCCCCTTTCCCCAGAGACGGCTAATCCGCGCACGGCTATACATACAAAATAGACGCGTGAGGGTCCAACCCCCATGTGCTCGGGTACGTGGTGTCGCAACACACCAAACGCTTGCTGACGCATATGCCCCAGCGAGGTGCATTAGGCTTTGCATAGAAGCAAGTGAACCTCGTTAATTACAGAATGGAAACGCAGACAAATCTGGAAATGAGTTTAGGAGTTTTTTTAATTGTTTTGGGAGAGTTTCGCGAATTGCATACGAAGCCGTACGAGGAGGCGTGGGAGGGGGAACTTTCAATTTTTGGTTAGCAGAATGTAAAATATCCAGCATTGTATCTGTATTGGCTCTGAGTGAGTGAGTGAGTGAGTGAGTGAGTGAGTGAGTGAGTGAGTGAGTGAGTGAGTGAGTGAGTGAGTGAGTGAGTGAGTGAGTGAGTGAGTGAGTGAGTGAGTGAGTGAGTGAGTGAGTGAGTGAGTGAGTGAGTGAGTGAGTGAGTGAGTGAGTGAGTGAGCGAGCGAGCAAGTCAGTGAGTGAACTTTATTGGCGGAAAGGAACTCGGAAACTGGTAAGTACTGAGGCCGCAGTACCGGCAGTGAGATGAAACAAAGTTACGCCGGCGGTAAGCTAGCACTGACTACAGGATATTAATTTGGACAAGGGGAAACTATAACGTATGCAAGCAAGATATCAGAAAGGCAATGTTCTGTAATAACTCGAAAGGCAGCGCACTTCTTTTTAAGGGCACAGGGTAGGCCCTATACCTCCCATGTATTTTGAGCCTTATTTGAGACCCATTTTCTCAGCAACTACTGCATGTAGCGCATTCGGGTTTGTTTCATTTGATTCGCGATCATGTCGTCTTGCAGTGGAACTAGAACTAAGATTATTTGTCAAAGGTCAACAGTTTCGCAATTTTTTTAGAACACGGCCAGTTTTTGTTGTTTTTTCCAAAGAAAACAATTAAGAGAAAATTAACTGTTGAGTGCATGTGTACGATCCTACTTCAGTAGCTGTGCATAGGTGTCTACTTTACGCTGGCTAAAAATCAACCTGCTGTCATTTGAAGTTTTTATAAAAATGGGGCAAATGTAACAAAAAAAGTTATTTCGAGATATTGAGGGTCAAAGACAAAAAACATGTTACTTCATTTTCTTTCAAAAACAACACGCACTGAACCATTTGCCTAATAGCCACCAGCCACGTAGTCATTGCCAGAGTCAGCGTTTTGCTTCTTTGCTTGTTTTCTGTTTCCCTGGCTTGTTTTGTCATGTGTTCAGCCTCTCTCTTGGCAAAATACAGTCGACAACGGTCAACTTCACCCAACCACATCACAGTGTTACGCTCTGTTGATATGCCAAATGCCTTCAGGACGTTAACTCTTGCCATGCAACCTTCATTGAACGTGGTCACAGCATCAAAGGTGGCAGTTTTGAGCATCTTCATTCCGAGGAACACATTTTCGGTGCGCGCTCCCACACGATATGGTTAAATGATTCATTAGCATTTTGTGTCTTGCCGCGTAAGCACTTTTTCAGCAGGTCTGGGTGAGCTAACTGTTGGAATATTGGCTTAATAACATGAAGGAATGGTGGAGGCAAGTATTCTTTGTGCACAATAGCCTCCTGTGTCAATTGAGCCTTGTTGTATGCACACCAAGTGTCGGCATCTTTTGGGCAGAGCCCGTGACTTGGGTCGATATCTGTAGCCAACATGTGAAAATATGTTGCCCAAACACCTTTCCACATGCTTTCCAAGTCTCCAGTGTTTCTTCTTATGGCTAAGCCATAATAGGTTTGTATTTTATCAATGCAAGTGTCAGTCAACCGCCCTCGTCCTGACAGACCTTTGCCATCAGATAGCTTTGTGCCCTTGATTTCTTTCTTCAACTTTCTTAGCCTGGCACCCATTCTCTTTTGTACGTGCCCAATGCACTCTTATTTCGTGATTTCCACAAAATTTACGTTTGGAAGAAACCTGAGCGATTGCTAGGTTGAGCTAGGTGAAAAAAAGGGCGCGTGGCCACTCGTCCCTTGGTTTCGAAAACCGGGTCTTTTTGGCTCAATCAAAACGCAGAAAAGCATGTGGGGCACTGGATATTGTTGAGGAAGGCCTGAGCATTCCAAAAACGGGAAAAACCAAAAATCGATTTTTTTTTAAATTTTGCTCTACCATGTGTCCTTAAGGCTAGGGCAGGCTATGAAAGGGAATTTATAAGAAGAGGTTTGTTCAAGAGGGTGACCTCTTGCGTAGTATGCAAAACTATTTCGGAGGAAATTTCACGGAGCTTCTTCCATCGCCAGAGCACATAGCCCAAGTAAATAAAAATGGGATACGCCTCTAAGAATCCCTAACAAGCAAGATAGGCATGGAAAAGTGCATAATTAGAGAAGTAGCATAATGACATCGAATATAAATGGTATAACAGTGCAGGATGATGTAATCATGCACCGCCTATAGACAAGGAATGAGATTTAAGTAACAGTAATAAATATGCGTAATTGTTCAACTAGTATGTTGGCGCTGTGGCGTATACCACTGCGCCATTCTAATGGGGAATTCAGATGATCACCAGGGAAAGAAATATGTGATGAACAATGGCCCAACAGGAAATAAACTCTTTTCGCCTTCGACCTGTCTGTGATACGTAGTGCGCCTAGCATTATTATTTTTTTAAGTTCACCACCTAATACGATACTCCCGAAGGCGAAATTTGAGTGCAGCTGTATACGTGTTTCCATTTCGCGATACATTGGCTGGAGGGGTCAATCTTTCTCGTGCGGCACGTTGCAAATGGAGCGAAGTGTGATGCGACTGCCTCGCTAATCGGGAGATCAGGAGAGGCAGCGCGTGGGTGACGTGTGGGCGCGATTAACAGCAGCCACCTCCGCTCATGTCCGCTCGCTTTGTTTCCATGTCTGACGCGCGCTACTCTGGCACCATCTCGTAGCAATCGTCGCCGCCGAGCCCGTCTTCGCGGCAGTACGCTTTTCTTCCCACGCTTTCGCCATACCCTCCTCCACCAATTTCTTCCTCGCGCTCTCTTCGCTATCACCGTCTTTCATCCCCCGCTGTGCTCGTTCGCTTGGTTACGAGGGACGCCGACGCCGCCGCCGAGGCTCGCCGCGGAAACGGGCGCCTAAGAGCGGCGCTCTAAAATTCATTTATTTTCGCAGTCGGCATGTTATGCGCAAAATTCTGAAACTTGCAGCTTGATTCCCGAGACACCCCTCGATCTATCACTGTTGAACACTTCAACTGTCAATAGTCCGGCAAACTTCTGTCTTGCGAACTATCTTATGTGATGAAGGAATAATCAGGACTATGAACGGGTGAAGAAGACAGCAGAATAACGGCGACGCGAATTATGATGATACCTGACTACTTAGCTATAGTCGTTGTAAAATATTGCAATTTGAAACATAAAATTGTGCATCGTCGTAAAAATGATCGACGTCATCTGTAAAATGCAGGACGTTGTCTGGCCAACCAGGAGTAGTTGTATGTGATTCATCTACTATCAAACATTGCTCGAAAAATAAAGTCGCATATTTTGCCATTGGCGTTTCATGCGTAAAATTCTGACAATGTGTCGGTAAATTTTTTCCACTTTGTGCAGATGTTCTTTCACGAACTAAAAACTACACTAAGCAGGTGAATTATGCATCTGCAACAGCAAAGCGGCCACTATTACTTTGACAAGAGGCTTGGCAATCCAGAAAAAAATACAAAAATAAAAGTATACGTCGCGAGACCTCTTCAGGCTCGTTCAAAGCTTGCCGCGACGTCATAGGCTTGGATAGCTTCTTTTCAAGCTATTTATTTATTCGTTTAAGAATTACATAGTGTTCTAAGAAATCAATCTCGCAACCCAGAACGTTTCAAGCACTTTTCCTGCGTCAAAATGGCGTGTGCACGAGCGAATACATTGACATCCTCTGACGTCACACTGGCGTACCGGTGCTGAGCTTGTGTCACGAACCTATAAACAAGACAGAAATATTGGCCTGCATTTTTTCCCTATAATAACGAATTTTATCCAACAGAGCGAATGAAATTTGGCTTTTGAAAGCAAGTACGTCCCACTAAAATGAAAATAAAGTTACTTTTACCTTGAGCACTGCACGGACCGATTTTTTCAGCCCGGGCCCGTTTGTACGTTGAGCTGCCCGCCCGAGCCCGATCAAAATTTTTATGGCAAGACCCGGGCCCGGCCTGGGCCCGGAAATAATCTACTTTACCCGACCGGCCCGGCCCGCCACCCCTTTACCTTAGGCCCGAGCCCAGCCCGATTCCGACACGAAACCGGCCCGAACCCGGCCCGAGACCGAAAAATATGTTTTTCAGAGTTGAGACGCCCGAGAATAACTCGCTGCACGTTACATGCACACCAACAGAAAGCCCGAGCCCGGCCCGGGCCCGCCTCAAGAAACCCGAGCCCGGCCCGGGCTCGGGTCAAAAAGCACACGCCGTGCCCGAGCCCGGCCCGAGCCCGAGAAAAAACTGCTCTACCCAGCCCGGCCCGGCCCGAAGGCCGGGCCGGGCCCGGGCTTTTGGGTAAGCCCGAGCCCGTGCAGTGCCCTACTTTTAACTGCCACCTTAAGTAAATAAACATCTTCGCGAAGCGGTACCTCCAAGTTACCAACCGCTGCCGCTTGTTCTACTTGCACCGAACGTGGACTTCTGTTTCGCCTTTAGCCTTGGTTTGCCCTCACGAGCGACGTATAGGGATCAAGACCAATCAGCAGGACGTGTACGCCAACGGCGACGCACAAGCGGTCTCAAGACACGGCTGCAACCAGCTGCCCCGACTATAATCGGCCCGTAACACCCGTGAATAAGCAACTGATGCGAGATTGCCAAGCACCCGAAGCGGAGCGGTCAGAACACCTTTGTCAGTAGGAGGCCCCGACCTACATAGGTTGTCTCTGAGAGAAGAACGACGTTGGAGAGTCTGTCTCGTTTTTGCCATAGAATCCGGGCTCTTATACCTATCCTAAATATACTGCTCCCCGCCCACAGACCCATCTTTCACTGTGTAAAACATTTCCCGAATCAACCAAGTAAAGGCACGCCCGCTCACCCGCACGTGGCTTCCAGTCGGAGGGCGCACCCCTTGCGGTTCAGCTGCCAGCGCTCGCGGGAACAGTAGACCAGTTGGCGACGTTCATTCCAGTAGCAGTCGCAGTTCTCCACCCAGATTGACTTGCCGTAGAACAGGCCGCGTAGCTCTGCAAGGTAGCAAAAGAAGTAAGTCGCAGTGTTGATGGCTGCTTTTTGGTCAAGGATAGTACAAATGTGCTCAGTGAGGGCGTCAGGATGTCCGCGGCAAGGCTTATCCTTCTGACGTTCCGAGGCTTTGTACAACCACTCAGCGTCAGCGCCCCCCTAAAAGGGACACTATAAACTCAGCAGGCTCGCCCGAATGGCGACACATTTAAAGAGACACAAAAGGTTTGGCGTTTCACTAATGCTTCTGTACATGGATTACATGTACGCATCACAAGCATGCGAGGTAACCGCCATAGCGCAGAAGAAAGGGTGCCTTGGAAGCTAAGCGTCTTAAACGCTCACGTGCTTGCGTGATGAACGCCGCCACTGGTGTTGCAGGCGTCGCACTGCAATGGGGCGCAATATGAGACGGAAAAGCCGTCAGCGTTCGACTACCGTTGTCTGTCTGTTTGTGATCAACTCCATATGGAGCTTTACATGCTGCGCTTGAATTCTTGAATGACAAGCACGGGACTAGACTCTCGTCTGTAAAGCTTGTACTCTGCAGATGACTGTGTGATGGTGTTGTGGCTTCCTATTTTAAAGACGATAGTCTTTCTTGGGGAACTTAAACGCTGAAAATTTGGTCTGTCTGTCTGTCTTTCTGTTTGTCTGTCTGTCAACCGATTCAGCCACCCGGCCAAAGTTGGACCACTTGCTTACCGCCCACACTACTTAAACTGGTACGGCTGTTCATACTTGTGAACGTTATCAATCAAAAAGTAAATATTACGCATATCTGAGGCGCAACATCACTAGGTAAGTATTAGGACGTGTGTTCCTTTAATAGAAAATACATAGATACGTAACTCTAAAGACCCTAGTTTCTTAAGCTGCGCTGAAAATGCCATGCTATGCGCGCCGACGAACGACGTCTGCCACGAAGGGAGGGAACCCTCTACACAAGCTCGTGTTTCCCCGACTGCGCGCCGACGAGCGCCCTCTGCCATGGAGGAAGGACACCCTCTGCACAAGCTCATGTTTCCCGATGTATTTCCAGATGGCGTCCATGTCTCACGCAGCGCCTCCTCAATTTTATCAATGCCAGCCAGATGCGGCCGATTCCGCCTCCTCAATTTTATCAATGCCAGCCAGATGCGGCCGATTCAACATAAAGGAAGCGCTGTCTGAGGCAGGGCAAAACATAAATGGCCGCTTGATGAAATACAACCCACTCTACAAGACATGCCCAGACAACGCAGGGAAAAGACCGACGACCAAATTGCAGCGGAGAAGCGCCGGCGTGCCGACGCTCGTCGTCTCAAGCGTGCCCAGGAAACGTCCGAGCAACGAGCCGAGCGGCTAGCGCAAGATCGTGAGTCGAGGCGTACCCGGAGGCAACAGGACACAAACCAGGTGCGCGATGCGCGAATCGTCAGCGACCGAGAGGCTAAGCGAGCGTACCGGGCGGCAGAAGAGACGCCCGAGGCTCGTGCCGAACGGGTAATCAAGGGCCGCCAGGCACAACGGAAACGCCGGGAAACAAACTCCAGAAGATGGCGCCCAAAGGCGTGGAAAAGACCGTGAAGCCAAGCGAGCCCGCCGTGAGACAAAGGAAACGCCAGAAGCGCATGCCGCGACAATCACCAAAGACCGCGAGGCCAAGCAAGCGTACCGGGCTACTCAAGAGACGCCAGAAGCGCATGCCGCGAGAACCACCAAAGACCGCGAGGCCAAGCAAGCGTGCCGGGCTACTCAAGAGACGCCAGAAGCGCATGCCGCGAGAACCACCAAAGACCGCGAGGCCAAGCAAGCGTACCGGGCTACTCAAGAGACGCCAGAAGCGCATGCCGCGAGAAACACCAAAGACCGCGAGGTCAAGCAAGCGTACCGGGCTACTCAAGAGACGCCAGAAGCGCATGCCGCGAGAACCACCAAAGACCGCGAGGCCAAGCAAGCGTACCGGGCTACTCAAGAGACGCCAGAAGCGCATGCCGCGAGAAACACCAAAGACCGCGAGGTCAAGCAAGCGTACCGGGCTACTCAAGAGACGCCAGAAGCGCATGCCGCGAGAACCACCAAAGACCGCGAGGCCAAGCAAGCGTACCGGGCTACTCAAGAGACGCCAGAAGCGCATGCCGCGAGAACCACCAAAGACCGCGAGGCCAAGCAAGCGTACCGGGCTACTCAAGAGGCGCCAGAAGCGCATGCCGCGAGAAACACCAAAGACCGCGAGGTCAAGCAAGCGTACCGGGCTACTCAAGAGACGCCAGAAGCGCATGCCGCGAGAACCACCAAAGACCGCGAGGCCAAGCAAGCGTACCGGGCTACTCAAGAGACGCCAGAAGCGCATGCCGCGAGAAACACCAAAGACCGCGAGGTCAAGCAAGCGTACCGGGCTACTCAAGAGACGCCAGAAGCGCATGCCGCGAGAACCACCAAAGACCGCGAGGCCAAGCAAGCGTGCCGGGCTACTCAAGAGACGCCAGAAGCGCATGCCGCGAAAACCACCAAAGACCGCGAGGCCAAGCAAGCGTACCGGGCTACTCAAGAGACGCCAGAAGCGCATGCCGCGAGAACCACCAAAGACCGCGAGGCCAAGCAAGCGTACCGGGCTACTCAAGAGACGCCAGAAGCGCATGCCGCGAGAAACACCAAAGACCGCGAGGTCAAGCAAGCGTGCCGGGCTACTCAAGAGACGCCAGAAGCGCATGCCGCGAGAACCACCAAAGACCGCGAGGCCAAGCAAGCGTGCCGGGCTACTCAAGAGACGCCAGAAGCGCATGCCGCGAGAACCACCAAAGACCGCGAGGCCAAGCAAGCGTGCCGGGCTACTCAAGAGACGCCAGAAGCGCATGCCGCGAGAACCACCAAAGACCGCGAGGTCAAGCAAGCGTGCCGGGCTACTCAAGAGACGCCAGAAGCGCATGCCGCGAGAACCACCAAAGACCGCGAGGCCAAGCAAGCGTGCCGGGCTACTCAAGAGACGCCAGAAGCGCATGCCGCGAAAACCACCAAAGACCGCGAGGCCAAGCAAGCGTACCGGGCTACTCAAGAGACGCCAGAAGCGCATGCCGCGAGAACCACCAAAGACCGCGAGGCCAAGCAAGCGTACCGGGCTACTCAAGAGACGCCAGAAGCGCATGCCGCGAGAAACACCAAAGACCGCGAGGTCAAGCAAGCGTGCCGGGCTACTCAAGAGACGCCAGAAGCGCATGCCGCGAGAACCACCAAAGACCGCGAGGCCAAGCAAGCGTGCCGGGCTACTCAAGAGACGCCAGAAGCGCATGCCGCGAGAACCACCAAAGACCGCGAGGCCAAGCAAGCGTGCCGGGCTACTCAAGAGACGCCAGAAGCGCATGCCGCGAGAACCACCAAAGACCGCGAGGTCAAGCAAGCGTGCCGGGCTACTCAAGAGACGCCAGAAGCGCATGCCGCGAGAACCACCAAAGACCGCGAGGCCAAGCAAGCGTGCCGGGCTACTCAAGAGACGCCAGAAGCGCATGCCGCGAGAACCACCAAAGACCGCGAGGCCAAGCAAACGTACCGGGCTACTCAAGAGACGCCAGAAGCGCATGCCGCGAGAACCACCAAAGACCGCGAGGCCAAGCAAGCGTACCGGGCTACTGAAGAGACGCCAGAAGCGCCGGCAGAAGACTATCGTCTTTCGACGACATTTTCAGCGAAGCACGCAGATACGCGGCCATTTTTTTCCTTTCTATTGTTTTATCTTTATGTTTTATGTTTATCTTATTGAGTACTAATAATATTTATGTTTATGCAATAATAATAATTTATGTTTTATGTTTATCGCGATTATTTGAGTATTAATAATAATAATCATACTAATATAATAATGAAGTGCAGCAAGAACAAGCGCACAAGAAGAAAGGAAACCCAGACACCTATCGCTTGTGTCTGTGTTTCGTTCCTTCTAGTGTCCTTGTTCTGTTGCACTAGATGTCACGCCATTCCTTGGCCAAGTTTGCCTGCATGTACCGAGCCACGCACAATTCACGTCATGGCAGCGGAGTTTTCATGTCGATAGCGTGATGCATATGTACCGCCATGAATATGTACGGTGTACGGTAATTAGACTTTCCTTAATTGTTTCTAATTATTCCTCACCATTAATTACTTAAGTGATCTTTACGGTACTAAACCTGTGCTCTGATGTCGCATCTTTCATCAGCCATAAGTAAAGCTATCGATGTCTTCCTGTTTTTATTTTTGATTTCGTCCCAGCTCTGTGACAAACCGGACGTTGCTACGCAAGAAACAAAGCCTGTCACTCGGTGCTCGTCACCACTGAAAAAACTGGTACCACACGAACTATACTGTTGCACCGGAGGGTGCCACCGCTGGAGAGCTCGCGGGTGTTAGTGACACCGGTACCGACACAAGAGATCTAGTTGTGTTGATAGCGGCGGATAGAGGCAGCTCCAGTGTGGCGAAGCGTGTATGGCCGAACGTAGGTATGCCCGTGAGGAGAATGAAATGCCTCTAGATGTCCCTCAACCATGACTGTATCACGGCGTGCAACTCTGAGCGCCGGCTGTTGCATTGACGAAAATCCCCACTCTCGATGAGTGCCCGTAGGCGCTCATTGTGGAGCTCGCACGTGCTGAGGGTAAGAAAGAGCGTGGGCTCGCCTAGATGTTCGATCATTGAGCACACGTTCCCCTTCATCTGCGCCTCGTCGGTACGCTATCCTCGAGCAAGTTGGAAACTTGACGCACTTTTATTGCGATAGCAATTATATGGACACTTCAACGGGATTTTTGCCGTCGGCGTCGTCGTCGCCGTCGCCGTCAGGTTCCGTATAGATTCCAAGGGCGATAAAATCGTCGCCGCGCGCCGTACGAGTAAAAGCGCGCGGGGGACGCGCGCTATCACGGAGAGCCAACGCACGGCGGAAAGCAAACGCGATTGTCGCCCAAAAGGCCGTGGGGTATGGGGGGAGGGAGGCGGGGCGACGCTGTGCTACGGCACCAAATGCTCATCTTGCAACCCAGCGCAAGGAGAACTAGCAACGCAATCTCCCACGCGAAAGCAAAAAAACTCTGCCAACAAATACGCTTGCACTGGCTGTGGTGCCGTCGCCCGCACCGTCTCTTATCTCCACACGGCTCTGACCTTTGTAAATGCCGCTCAGTTTCCGTTGAAGCGATAGACCGCACGATTCTTCGCCCGCTGCAGCGGCCGCGCCAGCGTTTTGACAGTCGTTGTCTGCGGTCATTCAGTGTGATCTATTCATGTTTGCTTGTGCGCGATGACACCACGCTTGTCAATTCAGTTAGAAAGCGAATGTGTCCAAGTTTATGCGGCCGATAAAACTACTCTACTATCCCTACTCCGAATAGCTCTCTACCAATTTGCTATCGCAATTGATGCTTCGCCTTTCGGGCGAAACTGCGACATTTTTTTGATGAAGCTGGGGTCGTCTTTCCAATTCGCTGCGATGACGCTGCCTTGGTGGAGTTCGGCGAAGCATTGTCGTACTCCATGGGCAGTACGAAGGAGCAGTCCTCGATTAAACAGCCTGGTAAATATGACAAGGGCCGTCAAAAGTCTGATGCGGCCATGGGGAGGAACGCGGAGATTGGGCGCTGCCGTCCGGCGATGGGAAATCAACCGCTCGTGGCAAACAAGTTTGCTTTTCAATCGCTGTACGTACGGAGGCAACCACCATGCAGTGTTTTGCAGTCGAGATGCCTGGATATTACAACGCGCCGTCTGGCTCGAGCGCCGTTAGTACGTGAGAGCCGGATGATGCCGCGATCATGACGTAGGAAGATAGGCTCAAAGTTCCTGAAGTTGGGAAGGAACGCCTCATATTATTATACGCATTGTGCATTGCACGTTTCACTGAAGAGCCTGAGGGAAAGCAACTATGTGCCTCGTATAAGGCATAACAACTTGATGAGTTAAGCTACGACTGAATGCAAAATTTCGCACCGCAAGTAAAAGTCAATCACATGTGGTCCGAAGCGATGAGACGTCTGGTATGTGATAGCCTAGAGAACCAAGCTAGCGTCTGATGAATTTGCGCGTGAAGGCGATTCCTCGCTGTGAAGGTGGTTGGACCGCGAAGCTGTAATCGACAAGTAGAAAGATTACCCAATGCGACGTAGTTTGGCATTATTCACGAGGCGACATTCACATGCTCTTTACCTAATTATTAGCCTAAGATGTCTCGACGGCCTGTGACTTGGCTTGCGCCGCTACTTCGTGCACCTACAAAGAGTGGACCAGAGAGAAGAGAAATTTGCCGTGCCTAGTATGCACGCTGCTCTTCAGGAGTTCTCACTATACGTGGCCTTTTTATATAGCACTGTCACACCACAAATCATTTGCTAGGCGGGGTTCTTCTTTTAAATACGAAAGTGTGGTTACGTCACTCACTGCGTCCTACACGCTACAGTAAAGCTGCCGTTGGCGTGGCAGCTGCGCAACACTAATCTTTATCGGGAAACGTATGCGGGGGAGCGCTACGTGCCTGGCATTGCATGTAGGCGCAGGGGCACCTTATCGTCAGTTATGTGGTTCGAATGCTTGTTTTGAGCTGGTTCTTTATTGAAACATACGCTGTTCTGTATGTTGTACGCGTGATTCTAAAGAATGTATGCGCTGTTCGCTGCACTTTGCTGAGTGCTTGTAGCCTCTGCCTTACGGGGCTATGAGCCATTGCATTTCGGGTATGATTCATTGATGATGATAGTTTTCTGTCGACGTTGCACCGCGAAGAAAACCAGGATCCTAGCCAAAGACAGCTTCGCTGTAATATAGCATGCACAACGCGAACATGTGTATAGGTAGCTGCAGAGCTAAAGCTTCGCACTCGCTATGCGCAGGTTAAGGGTTCGTGTTCAACCTTTTGGAAGTTTCCTGCCACTTTCAATTCGCTTACTCACATGTTATTCTAGATTTCAAATAAAAAAACACTTCATTTCTGTATCAGGACTTGTTGCTGGGCTAGTTGGTGCATCTTATTCCGTAGTGTTAAGATGCAACCAAGGACGGAAAAGAAGGATCAGGACAGGAAAGAACGCTCTTTCCTGTCCTCATCCTTCTTTTCCGTCCTTGGTTGCGTCTAAACACTACGGAATAAGTTCATTTCTGATTACCATTGCAAACAAAATTAATTGCGCAGAAACCACCACAGATGACCGTTACATGCGCTAGTTACTGCGCAAACAAGTTACAAAAAATATTGCTTCCGAGTTCTTCCCAGTGTTTGCTCACTCAAGCTGAAACTTCTAGTACGCTGAAGTTTTATTTGTTATTTCTAATAGCGACGTTCGAAAGGCGGACACAGGACACCATACCATCTTTTGCCATCTTTTGCCAGATTGCCATCTTTTGGCGCTGATACAGGGTTGCCTGTGCTCTTTTGAACGCCAGCGTTCCGTGAGTTCCGCGGCGCGGGTTTTGCGTCGCCTCACGAGATGGCGCCACGCTGCGAGGCACCTCCTTCGCGCGTTTCTTCTAGCTGGGCAGTGCGCTCTGTCTCCCTGGCGTCTTTCGCTGCCTGTTGTGCAGCGTTCAGTCGGTTTCTTCTTCTAGTTGGGCAGCGTCCATGGCTTGCTGCGGTGTGGTGTGCCCATTGCGAACATGCACTACACACATTTTAAGATTGTGGCTGGCATCATCTCCAACCAATCCGCTTTTGCCGGTAGCCACTTCATGCTTTCATATATACTCTCGATTACGGGAGAGCCAGTAATTTTTATTGCGATAGCAATTATATGGAAACTCAAAGAGGATTTCTGCCGTCGGTGTCGTCGTCGCCGTCGCCGTGAGGTTCCACATGACGTCAACGGCGATGAAATCGTCACCGCACGCCAGTCGCTGTATGTGCGAGTGAAAAGGCGCGAGGGACGCGCGCTTTGACGGGGAGCGAACGTAAGGCGGACAGCAAACGCGCGTTCTGCGTCATGCACCCCGAAGGGCTGCAGAATTAAGCGCCTCTTTCCTCCTTTACAATCACCATATATACAGAGCAAACGCGACTTCTCCTGTCGCGCGAAAGGCCGTGGGGGGACGGGAGGGAGGGGAGGCGACGTTTAGCTGCGGCACCAAATGCGTATTTATATAAAAACGTTGCCAGGCGAGAACATGGTAAATACTTCCGACGCTGCTCGAAGAGTTTGCCGTTCTTATCCTCGTCGAAAACCTCCGAGCCGCCCCCAGAGGCCCTGGCAATAGTCACTAACGCCGCGCGCGTTCGGTGCGAACGCGGGCAAAACGGCGACGGCGTCGACAATAGTTCTGCGCGTTGCTGGTGCTGGGGCATGTCCAAGTTTATACAGCTGATAAAACTACTATCCTTGCTTCGCCTTTCCGGTGAAACAGCGACATTTTTAGATGCGAAGCAGCTTTTGGCGGGGGCTTTGTCCGTCCCTCCGGCGGCGTCCGACACCTCCACAACGCATGCGCGTCCCCTCCTCCTCTCTCTCCTCTCCTACGCTCTCCCTCTTTCTCTCCTCCAGGAATCCTCTACGGAGCGGCGCCCGCGTGCCACACACCCACAGCGCATGCACGTCCCCTCCCCCCTCTCTCTCCTCTCCTACGCTCCCCCCTTTCTCTCCTCTAGGAATCCGGAGCGGCGCGCACGACAGGTGCTGCGACAGCTGCATACTCCGCTGGGGGCGCCACGGTAGTTCCGCGGTATGAAAATGACGGAGCGCGCGCGCCTCATTCTCTCTCCTGTGCAGCGCCGCGATGAGCGCTCGGGCCGCTCCAGCGAAACCATCTCCCGCTCAAGCTAACCATCTCCCCGCTGCTTTGCATCCACACATGGTTCCCTTTAGCGGGAGATTGAGTAGTTTTTTTTTTCACAACATTACACCACCCTAGTTTGATACTCATTAGCAGCAACCTCTTAAATGATAATTAGCTTCGAACGTATAATTTACCCGCCGGGGTAGCTCAGTCAGCTAAGGCGTTGCGCTGCTGAGCTCGGGATCGCGGGATCGAATCCCGGCCGCGGCGGCCGCATTTCGATGGAGGCGAAATGCAAAAACGCCCGTGTGCTTGCGTTGTAGTGCACGTTAAAGAACCCCAGGTGGTCGAAATTAATCCGGAGCCCTCCACTACGGCGTGCCTCATAATCAGAACTGGTTTTGGCACGTAAAACCCCAGAAAGAAGAAGAAGAAGAACGTATAATTACATCTTATTTTGTCACCTTAGATTAAAAGGCAATGTGGAAGATTAAGATTTCTTACTCCTTCGCGTTTACTTCATGACTGCTAATAGCAATAAATAGATGTGGCGACAAAAACACGCTTACGCGCCGAAGCAAATGTGGAGGCTATCCAATATAGCTTATGCAAGCAGCGCCTAATGTATTTGGCTCCATTAGCGGTAACGGGTAGCCTCCGTAGGTCCTGTTCTGAAACTAAACCTCGTCTGCTGTTGAGGGAATGATGAAGTGTTACTGAAACAGGGGCGGCACCAAATCAGACGAGATTTGTCAATTTGTCATGTTGGACTTTGTCACGAATTTCGAGAAGGTCGCCACTGGCCATTTTAGTAAAATTTGTATCCGAGGCCCAGAGTGCTGGTGATGCACTTCACGACAGCAAATGGTGATAGCGTTCTGACAGTCTTTTGGGGTGTTTCAGTATGTAAACGTGAAAAGATTTCTTGGCTCTTGACGAAAAAAAAGATTTGCGTAGCTTGCACTAGAGGCGCAATGCTAAAGAAACAGCGGAGCTGATGGGCACCTAGCTAGTCCGGGTTTTTGGGCTAGGCTAAGCACTTAAGCAGTAAACCCCAGCATTTTCCGAAATTTATTGATTATTGATCAATTATTTATTAGCTATTGATTGGCTATCGATTGGCTATCGCAAGTTATTGAGCACGTATTATTGCGACAGCAATAATACGTGCTCAATAACTTCGCTCCAAGCGCATTCCTGCCGTCGTCGTCGCCGTGAGGTTTCGTATAAAGTCCAACGGCGATAAATTCGGCGCCGCGCGCCGTATGCTGCATGTGCTAGTGAACGCGCGCGAGGGACGCGCGCTTTCACGGAGAGCGAACGCACGGCGGAGAGCAAACGCGACCGTCGCGCTAAAGGCCGTGGGGGAATGGGAGGGAGGGATGGGGACGACGTCGTGCTGCGGCACTAAATGCGTATCTTGCGACCGGGCGCAAGGGGAACTGGCGACTCCATCTCCCGCGCGAAAGGTGGAAAGCGGGAAGGCAGCGCGGGAGAGAGGGTCCGCTGCTTCTACTCTGTCAGGAACTGCGTACTTTGCGAGGCTGCGGGCTGTCGCGCGCATCGTATCTTGAAAGCGATCTCCACATGGCTCTGACCTATCTATGCGCTGTGCTTTCGCAGCTAAGTTTCCGTTGAAGCGATAGACCACACGAACCTTCGGCCACTGCTCCTGCCGCGCTTGTTCACGCCAGCGTTTTGACAGTGCTTGTCTGCGGCTATCGAGTGTGATATATTCATGCTTGCTTGAACGCGCCGACACCATGCTAGTTAATTCAGTTAGTAAGCGAATGTGTCCAAGTTTACGCACCGCATAAAACTACCATCCTTACTCGGGACACCAGGACATCAAGAGAGTATACTACGTATACTCTACTAGTAAATTTGCTGTCGCAATTGATGCTTCGCCTTTCGGGCGAAACTGCGACTTTCTTGGGCTAGGCTAAGCACTACCAAGCCATCACCGGCATTTTCCGGAATAGCTATTTATTGGCTATCGATGACTGACCAAGCTTATGTAGTTCCAACCATGCTTAGCTAGACTTAGCCAGGTTCAGCTTCGCTAGTTCACAGGGGTATGTGACATTACGCTTCGACCCTTCCTGCATGATCGCCAGGATCGGCCCACATTTTTGGATTCAGCCAGCACATTACGCCCGGCTTAAACAGCTCCACTGTTAAAACATCAAGGATTCTTCGGCGCACACCCTACTAAAGTGGACAATCGGGCAGCTTTGGCAATGAGCTTGAAGCCATAAATACATTCAAATTTCGGCAGCTGTGCCAGCCACTCATCACGCAGCCCAACAAGGAGACGCGACAACATTTTGTATATATAAAGCCTCCCTGCGCCAGCAGTACGCAGCCACTATTACCTAATATGATGTAACCTTGGTGTGCTGTTACAAGGTTAACCCTCGCTGCTGGGAACAATACAGAAGTGAGTATTATACAGAAAAGATTACAAGTGATAGAGAAATACGAAGATTGAATAGGACAGGAAAAGTACCAACTTCACCGGATGGGTCAGTCCAGGGGTGCCGTCTATGTGAAGCCGAAGGGCCTTAGAGATCCAAGCACTCAGCATCGGCTCAACCCCCAGGATCCCATTTTTCCCCGAACACGGCTAGGCACCCACGGCTAGACGCGGGACTTTACAACGTCAATGTTCTCGGGTCCGTGGTGTCGCAAAGCACCAAACGCCTGCTGACGCAGACACACTGCGGCGCACCACAATAGGAGATGCTGGCGGGAGGAAAACAGGTCTGTTCTGCCCCCCCCCCCCACCTCCACCTAAACCACTATGCCAGAACGTCTAAGCTTTACGGCGCGTCTCACGCGCTACAGCATGTCTCAAAGAGTTGGCGCTCACCGATGCACGCGCCCTCCGCATCGACACCTTTGTATCGGCGGTCTAGCGTCCACCGTCCAAAAGAGCCCAAAAATTCTATTCGCTTTAATAAGAGCCTCCTACGGTACCAAACAGGCCGTTTCAAACATGAGCAAAGTCACACACCTACACGACACTTGCAAGTGCTCACAAGTCTCGAAGATGGGCCTCTTTCAAGAAACGCATACCAGGACGAGAGGGAAAAACAAGACCATCATGCCTTGTGGAAGCAAGCGGAGGGACCAGCAACAGGAGAGCAGTACAACACTTCTACTCGCTGGATTTTGCACTCGACTAACTTCGCGCGTGGGGCCGGTTCTTGAAACCATTAAGAAAGAAGAAGAGGACGACGGAAAACACGAGGCACGAGGCGCGCTGTCTTAGACTAAACCCGGTAATGATCGAGTCGGACTCAGATTTATGAAGCCCTGTTTCTGAGGCAATCCATTGAGTTCCTTCGCACTTAACTCCTTCTAACTGCACTTAATTGCTGTAAAATGTTTACACTCTTCACACGCCACATATGTTACGCTTACGATGGGAACACCTTCTCGAAAAAAGTGTCACTTATTCAGTGGAACTTTTATGGACCAATTCTATGACTATCACTTTCGTAAATATGTGCAGCGTCAAATGTTTACAACATAAAAATTGACAAGTTCACAAGTGCACGTTCACTTGGTGTCCAGTCGCAGTCCCATAGTTTCTGCTTTTGGGTATAGCAGAAATTCTCGAGGCACACGCATCAGTCCCAGTCTTCATCTTCCTGGATCGAGTTGCAGCAATCGCTCTGAACCGCAAGGAAAGAAAGACGTCGTTGATGTCTGTCGCAGGAAATAAGCGTAAGTGTAGTGCTAGGAACCCTAACAATAGTAGGGAATAGTCATGTAAGATTTTCCAGCAACACATCCATCCAATCTGTGCCCCGCGTCATGCTGGCACACCTTCTTGACGGGTATTAACATTGCAAACATCTCAATTTAGAAAAAAGAAAGAAATTGTTGTCTTCTATTGAATGAACATTTTACTGAAAATTCTGACACTTTACCCGTGGACTCGTGACCCCACCCCACTGCGAATACTGCACCCTGTACTCTCCACCAAACAACACGATAGTGAAGAATCCAACCTAACTGTATTGATATGGGTCCCGGCTCACGCAGGGAACCCGGGGAACGTTGCTCGAGGATTCGTCAGCCTAGCGGTAAGTCCCGTCTCTGATCCGGGGGATCTGGTCAGCGAGCCACTGACCACATACCACGATATTGCCCAATACTACCGCCTCACAAGACGAACAAAACCCCCACCTCATCCCAAGCTCACCAAGGGAGAAGTCGCCTGGCGCCGACTCCAAACGCACTTCTATCCAAACCCACAAATATACTCTCACTGTTACCCTGACTTAACTCACCCACACTGCTCATTCTGCGGGTCCATAGCCTCTTTAAATCATATTTTCTGGGACTGCAGGGAGGTCCCCCCCAACCAGATCTCCTGCCGCTCCCTCGCCTGAAGCGTGGGAAGCAATACTCCGGTACCCGAGCCTGGAGGTTCATCTTCGGGCTGTCAAAAGAGCCGAGGAGGTGGCAGCCAAATTGACTAAGTCATCCCTCACTAAGCCAAACTGACGAATTAAGTTGTGTCCTGCTCCTCTTCCTGACACCACTGCATAAGTAAGTTCTGGGTTTCGGTTTACCGCCCCAAAAACACAGAGGCTCCGGATCCAAGTTAACCACCTGGAATTCTTCAACGTGCACCCAAATTTCCATGCACGAGCCTTCCGCTTTAAACGTAATGCGGCCACCACATCCATAACTCGAACCTGCGCAATCGTTCTCAACAACGGAAGCCCATAAACTACGGTTGACGGTAAATATCGGGTACATACGACCTGAACAAATTTTGCGGCCTGCTTCACGCTTCAGGCGCAGCGATAGTCTTGTGTGTTTACGCCACGCAGCTACACGTATTTATTTTTCATAACCCCGAGTTCAGCACCTCAAAAATGCTTACTTGTGAGCAGGAAACATCGCAAAAACAAATAGTACCGTTTCTAACACACGAGCGAAGTTTCGGTTATGTATAGCTTTGTCAAACCAACTTGTATTAAATTGGTAACTAAGATGACATTTCATTGTTTTATGGTATGATGTTAATCTCGATGGCCAGTTGCTTAAGTAGCTGAAGTAGAACGGTGAGCTGAACTGAGTACAAGAGAGAGAGAGAGAGAGAAGAGATTTAATTGAGTAACCACACATTGGTTATAGCCTTAGGTATGTGTCTACTAGCCGGCTAGCGGCTCAGACAGAAAGCGTATGAGGAGTGATGAGGAGGAGAGGCAGTTTAAGGATGAGACCATACGATGTATTTCTGCGAACACCTTTTTTCCTCTTAAGTACAGTGGGATACATATATTCCTGTTTGTAGGAGGCGCGAAAAATGGTTATTGGGACGGAGAAGTCGCATTTGTCTGATTTTTTTAGGGCTGACCATTTAAAGGTTTTAACACTTCAGGCGAGAATAGTTTTGGGAGCGGGTACTAACTGGCGACAAGCGTGCGAGAGCTCGATGTACTGTTTTTCATTGTTGGAAAGCTTCCTGGATGGGGCCCACATTTGAAGGAGAAAAGAAACTTCTATTAAAGATAACCGATAATTGGTTCCTGCTTCCTGCATTTTAATTTACACACTTACTTCGCAATCAGCACTTATTTTTATAACTTCAGGTGATGGCGCGTTCACAGTACTCGCCCTAGTGAAGGCACGTGCAAGAACGTGCCATCGCCACCGGTAGTGTTCGACGCTCGGCTGAGAAGTGCGCTCAAAATTTTATTAGAGCGATAGTTCTACTGCTTCACGTACAAGCCCAGAAAACGCCTGGTTCCGTAAATCTGACCTTCAAGCTGAGCCAAGGTCACACTTTAATGATTTAATGATCTAAAATTTTGTGATAAAACAAAGAAAAATACTTTAAGAACGTCATTACCGTTCTATAGAACTGACCTTGTTTTCTACATAAGGGAATTGCGTACCAAGACGTACCTATTCGCAAAAACATGTTTTGTTAGAACCATTAAAGAGTGAAGAGAGAGAGAGAGAGAGAGAGAATAAGCATCTTTATTAGAACAAGTTGTCTTAAGTGCAAGTGTGCAGTAAAAATGGAAGATTTGTTTATGTCAATGCTGTAACCCCCCTGTTGTAGCGCCTTCGGGATGCGGGATATCTGACCAAAGAATCAAGAATAAACAGAAACTGGGACTTAGGCTGCATCTACCGCTGGCAGCTGCGTGCGCCGCGGGGGCGTCCATATCTTAAAAGCGATCTGCGACGTGTACAAAGTGCGCCGAGTGCTGGTAGCTTCGTATGCACCGGGCTACATGGGAAGGGCCGCGTGATGTGGTCAAAAGAGACGTGCGGTTCGACACCAAGGCGGCTGCGAATAGTTACTGCCGTCGGTGGTGGCGGGGAGCGGCGGTTTACGGAGAGCGCGCAAGCGGGTTGACTGTGAGTCGGGGCTTCCGGCATTCGGTTCGCGGAAGCAGTGCCGTGGCTTTGAAGTCAACACATCGCCGCTGGATGGCACCCCTGCCGTGACATTCCGCGAGCGGACTAGACGCCCCAGCCTGCGTGGAAGTGTTTTCTTTAGGGTCGACTGCGTCTTGCGATGTTGTGAGACAAGACACTCATTGCACTGGAAAGGATTTGCGGCAAAGGCCTTGACATATTGGAACTCCGGATAGTGTCACACTGGAGCCCCTTTGCCTGCACACTGTGCACGCCGCAGTTTGATTGGACGAACGATGGGGTGAGGGTGATATTGGGGATGCTTTTAGGTACGGGCAGGGCCGTTGGACAGAGATTTGGCGTAGATTCGGCTAAGAAAAAGATGCCTAAATTGTACGATCACTGCAACTCTTGACTCGTAGTCTTATGTCTGTGTAAATAGTTTCCTTCTATTGATTTCCTATACCATGTTAATAAACAGTTAACCCCTTGCAGTCAGCGTCACATCCTTGCCCACTGTAATGGGACTTCGTAACATCCACAACACCTTCACGTCTCCCTCGCCGACATCGAGGCGAATAACAACTCGTCCTATCGCTAGACAAGCTAGGTTTACCCGCGTTCAACCACGGCAAATTTTTTCATGTACTCCGCTCTGTCGACGTATTACGACGGAAGTGGTTGCATGTAATTTTTCATTCAGACCCCATAAGGTCAGTGGGATAAATAAGTCCCACTTTTCGAGAAAAAAAATAAGCCATGTATTGTCAGTGGGACAAAATACGTCCCACTTTTTTAGAAATAAACGGCTTGTTGTACAAAAGGTGAAATCAGTTGCGAATTACTTTTAAGTTCTCGTACCACACACAACATTTCAAAAAGATTTGTTTCATGAGGGAAGTATTTGAAAATAATTTTGCGTTGAGACCGCATAGGGTTAAAGGGACTCTCCATCTTTGATTCTTGTACAGATCATTGTTCCTTCGCGCTGCAGTATTTTCGGTTATTACCCGTCGTTTAAGGGGAGACGCCGCTCCCATTGCTACGGCAATGGAAGTGAGGTCAACAGAACCCCGACGGGACGTGACTACAACGGCAGGAACCGGCCCGAGGAAGTGAAACTGCCCTCCAAGTCAAGCCGGCAGTGAGGACACTGTGTTGTACTCCTGCTCAAGCGATGACGCCTCAGATGATGAAGGCTTCGAGAGAGTGGTACACCGGAAGGCCAAGAGGAGAAACATCAGCGAACGGTCTTCGTCAAGTAAGTCAACCGTCCTGCCACGGCGAAGGCCATCGGCGCACACAATTATCTTTATCCCGGACAGACCTGTGGACAACCTCAACCGCCTTAATCGACAGGCGGTTTCCGTTTCTCTGGAGGCTATTGTCCCAGGAGAGAATAAAGACATCCGGATTAATAATCTAAAGAATGTCCTGGCTATTGATGTTAACAACCGAAGCGCAATCAGTGCTTTGATGGCCATAAAACTCCTGGGCAACATTAATGTCAACTACCTCGTTGCGCAGGACTACGAAACCACGGCTGGCGTGGTTTATGATATAGATACATCGATTAGCGACAGCGACCTGCCAGTTTTAATCAAACCTACGACAGATGGTATTGCCTTACTCCAAGCTCGGCGCCTTGGCAACTCGAGCTATGTAAGGCTCGTCTTTAAAGTTGACTGCTTACCATCACACATAAAGGTCGGATACTTTCGTCATGTGGTACGGCCTTTCGTACCAAAACCACTTCAGTGCAGAAGATGTCAAAGACTTGGACACGTGAGTGCTGTCTGCCGAAATTCAACGGTATGCCCACAATGTTCCGAACAACACGACGCTGACACCTGCCACGCAATGGAGCTCAAGTGCTCAAATTGTCAAGGATCGCACGCTGCATCCTCAAAAGACTGCCCACGCCTAAAGAAACAGCAGAAAATCTTGAGGAAAATGGCCAGAGACGGATCATCACACAGAGATGCTTCTGCTGCAATAAGGCGACATCGCTCCCGAAAAGGAAAGTCCATGAAATCCTCTTCAGGTTCAAAGGAGATGCCTCGTCCTGCAGCGCCGCCTCCTGCTCCTCTGTCTCCAATAAGAGCACGAATGTCAGGGGAGAAAGCAGCCATGCTGTTGATACCTCATCAAGTGAGGTGTGGCCAGCGCTGCCGAAGACATGCCAAAAACCAGAGCCACAGCACATGACTCGCCGCTTGCAGTCCAACGTCGCTGCAGTTGAGCACATGCGAGACAAGGATTCGCAAGTGATTGCTATGCTGAAGTCGCTCACGGATGCCATGCGTCTACTACTGACAAACATGGATACTCCGGCTGCTCTTAGCGCACTGCAAGTACTGGACACGTTGACCCCAGTGCTTGAAAGCTTCGTATAGCACCATGGCCCAAGCCTCGCTGCAGTTCCACAAGGAAGACAAGAAAGCATCTCTATTGCAGTGGAAAGCCCTGGGCCTCAATCACGAATTTCAGATTTTATGCACCTTGTCTTCGAAAACCGTTTTCCCATCCTCGTAGTTTGTGTAGCGATCGTTCAAAATGTCATCCGCATTTCTGAATATGAAGCATTCATGTCCTCTACCTGTGGTGACGTGAGCAAGGTCATTGTATATACTAGATGTGAACTGACATACGTGTTGCACACAATCCCACCTCACGACACCAACCAGTACGTTTGTTTAATTGTAAAGACGAAGGAGCTTACGTTCACTCTCGTCGCTGCCTACATTGTTCCTTCAAGTCGCTTCGACTATAAACGACTGCACGGCATGCTATCAAAGACACCCGGCCCTACGATCCTCACCGGAGATTTTAATGCTCACCATCCGCTTTGGGGGAGTTTGAAGATGGACTATAGGGGAAAGAGACTTGCATCATTAGCAACAAAGCACGACCTTTATTGCCTCAACGATGGTAGTCCCAACATATTTACGAGGGATTACATACAACAGCTGCCTCAATTTCACCCTGATCTCTCGGCGTCTTGAAAGAAAAGTGCAATGGTTCTCAGACATCTAATCACATGGCAGCGACCATATTCCCACGTATCTGAAGATCAAGGGACTATTTAAATACTGCTCCACGACTCTCGAACAAATTGACTGATCAGCGTTTCGGTCACACATAGATGAAGTATGTCAGGAAGGAAACCATTCTAGTCTGGAACACGAAATTCAAAAAGCCATGAAAGAGACTACGCGTGGTTTTCAGACTTTCCCGAAATATGAAGAATTTGAAGCCGAAGGCCGAGATCGTTGCCGGAGATACCGCAATCCACCGGCAGCCACTGAAACACGACGTTGTGTCCTTTTGAGATCACATGGCGATGCCTTTCTAACATCTCCGACATGAGTCGTTCAGATGACCCGCAGGGAAGAGCTCACAAAAGACATTGCAGAACTGCCATTGAGTCCCAGAATATCGCCCACCGGTTGGTTGTTAATATAAGCAACAGCGCCTCGGACGCCAACAAGCTCCGAACGTGATAAACCTTGTATGCGATACTTATTGACCGTGATGGGATAACGAGAGCGCCATCGGAGCTGGCCTGAGTGGAAGAACTATCTGTGTACATGTAGACCAGGCCAAAGTAGAAAATACGTAAACAAATGAGTTGTGGCGCTAGGAAAGAAGAAGGAAAACCAAGAGGAGACACGATAGGGCGCGAAAGTTGGCGCTCTATCCTACCTCCCCTTGGTTTTCCTTCTTCTTTCCTCGCGCCACAACTCATTTGTTTAGCTATGCTCCAACTCGCCCAACGCACTACCTTGCTAGAAAATACGTAAACAAATTAGACTTGCTTGCTTCAATGCCAAGGCAGATAGGTCAGTCTTCGTTCTTTTTCCCGATATGGAACGGCGTACTTCAGGTTGTCGTAAGCACCACACGGCTGTCGGTGAACGTGCCCAGGGTGTAAAGCTCAACAATAAGGAGGCGTGATGAGTGTTGACTGCGTTGGAGAATTATGCTTGTGGTCGTCGTCCTGGCACGCATGCAAGGTGGCAGGCAGCAAGATTGCATCTGTGAAATGTGACGAATATGCGCCTTCAGCATGTCGGTTGAAATATGTCTCGGATGGTCTCGAGCCATTATAATTATAGACGCGATCCGCGGAAGGCCGAGGTAGCCCGTGTGCGTCACACATATTCGTTGTCATATTCTGAAGTCTTCGAAGATTGGACTTGCAAGTTTTAGATAGCACGGGAGAGCTATAGCGTAGAAATACGATAAAACGTGATCGGTACAGTTGTAGTATGGTGCCCACTGATGATTCCCATATTTTGCTGGCGACGAAATCAAAGACGAGGGCAACATGAGTGCTCCAGGAGAGATCCCGGTCAATACTTACACACTAGAATCAATGATTTCGCTTGTAGGAGACAGGCTAGTTATTGATGCATATTGGATAACTAGTCATTGGTTTTCGCGTATAACCGACTAACCCACACTTTGCTGTCGGGATAGTTAGGCCTTGTGCGCGAAAGTAGCCAGATGTCTGCGTTGCAGCCTTCTGTAGCCTTGCACGAACCTGCAGGCGAGTCACTGCTGAGTCCGAGACGCAGATATGTCACTGGTGTAGATCGAGACAGTGACCACATCGTATCTGGTAGGGATTTGGCAAGCCCAAGAAGCGCGAGGTTCAAAAGAATGTGGCTTAAAACACCATCCTGGTGGACGTCATGGCATGTGCAGTGATCCGTTCATCTTCTACGTATAGGGTCTTCCACTATTAGGGGACATACGCCATCAGTATGTAAGCCGGTATAACTTCAACGTTTCATCTAATTCATGAGGGAAACGTGCCTGATACGACGTATAATCACGACGCGGATAGCTGAAAGACTAGACTTTTTTTTTTTTTTTGCGAACCGTCAGATGCTGTGGGCTCTTCAATAGTAACACAGTGGTTCATCAAAAAGTGGGCGACCTGGGCAAACAAGGACCGTCGTGTCAGGTACCTTCTGATCCATCGAAGTACTGGCCCTCCTAGTTAAAAGGCTTTTAAAAGCGCGTCTAGGATGGCTTGACGAGAGCGCCGCTGAGAGTCTTTTCCCAAATTTTTCCTGCTCTAGCAATGAACGGCCTCGTCGAAATCCCTCCACAGAGTCGGCTAAGCTTTCCATTGTGCAAGGTACCATTCGAGATGCATGAGTATTATTCGTTATCTTGGATTATTGGAAAGCATAGCGGATAACGACAGTATGGCACTTTAAATTTATTGCAAACGCAATATTTATCGCCCAGGCATTTGCCACGGCTTTCCCCTGTTTCCATTACATTTTATCTCAGTGGCATTTTTGTTCTGCCTGGAACACGGGCTCAACTCTGCGCACAACACTCATGACGCTGTGGCGAGCTTGCGTACGTAATTTATTGTAAAATCGGCAATAAACACAGCCGCTTTTGAATTTTCCCTGCACCTGGCGCTTACTTTCAGCGAACAGAAACAAGGTGCCTCATTTAGTTCGCCGAGAACACGAGGGGAACTTCGTATAACGCATGAAAATACCTCAAGAACTGGAAATTAGGGAATATTTGTAAGTCTCCTATGGTATATAGGGGCTAATTGCTCTTAAGATGTGCACGATTTCTATAAAATATAAAGATTGTGCAACGCTGAGTTGCTCCGCGACATTTAAATACATAGCTGATAATGGCAGTGTGACACTTGCTTTAGAAAATTTTCGCACAAGTTGTACTTGATCTACTCGCATATAACTTGGCGCACAGGTTGGCCAGAGAGGTACGGCCATTGTTTCATTTCGTTTCATTTGTATTTATGCCACGGCTGAATGCACAATTTCACACCGTTAGTAAAACTCAATAATATGTGGTCTGAAGCGACGAGACGTCTGGTATGCGTGGTCATTGAGAGAAACAGGCTACGGTATTAAGGATTTGCGCTTAAAGGCGATTGCGCGTTGTGAAGGTGGTTGGACGGCGAAGCTGTAAACGACAACTAGAACGATTACCCATTGCGACGTTGTTTGAAATTATTCACGAGGCGACATTCGCATGCTCTTTACCTAATTATTAGCCTAAGATGTCTCGACGGCCTGCGGCTTGGCTTGTACCGCTACTTCGTGCACCTACAAAGAGTCGACCAGAGAGAAGAGAAATTCGCCGTGCTTCGTATGCACGCTGCTTTTCAGGAGTCCTCACCATACCTGGCCCTCTCATGGCACGGGCACAACAAAAACCAGTTTCTAGGCGGGTTCTTCTTTGAAATACGAAAGTGTAGTTACGTCACTCCCTGCATCGTATGCTACAGTCAAGCTGCCGTCGGCGCTTGCGTAACGGTAATCTTTACCGGGAAACGTATGCGGGGGAGCGCTACGTGCTTCGCATTGCATGTATGCGCAGGCGCACCTTATAATCAGTTATGCGGTTCGGATGCTTGTTTCGAGCTTGTTCTTTATTGAAACGTGTGTTGTTCTGTGTGTTGTACGCGTGATTACAAAGCATTTATGCGCTGTTCGCTGCACTTTGCTGAGTGCTTGTAGCCTGTTCCTTACGGGGCTATGAGCCATTGCATTTCGGGGTATGATCCATTGATGATGATAGTTTTCTTTCGACGTTACACCGCGAAGAAAACCGGGATCCTAGCCAAAGACAGCTTCGCTGTATTATAGCGTGCACAACGCGAACATGTGTAAAGGTAGCTGCAGAGCTAAAGCTTCGCACTCGCTATGCGCAGGTTAAGGGTTCGGGTTCAACCGTTTGGAAGTTTCTCGGCAATTTCAATTCGCTTACTGATTCTAGATTACAATAAAGAAAGAGTTCATTTCCGTATGAGGACTTGTTGCTGGGCTAGTTGGTTCATCCTATTCCGTACTGGGAAGACGCAACCAAGGGCGAAAAAAAAAGGATCAGGGCAGGAAGGAACGCTCTTTTCGGTCCTCATCCTTCTTTTCCGTCCTTGGTGGCGTCTTAAAACTACAGAATATGTTCATTTCTGATATGGCCGTTGCAAACAAAATTCATTGCGCAGAAAACATCACAGATGGCCGTTACATGTGCTAGTTACTGTGCAAACAAGTTACAAAAAATATTGCTTCCGATGCTTCCTAATGTTTGTTCGCAATATCACTCAAGCTGTAACTTCTAGTACGCTGAAGTTTTATTTGTCATTTCTAATAGCGACTTTTAAAAGGCAAACACAGGGCGCCATACCATCTTTTGCCATCTTTTGCCAGATTGCCATCTTTTGGCGCTGAGACAGGGTTGTCTATGCTCTTTTGAACGCCAGCGCTCCGCGAGTTCCGCAGCGCGGCTTTTGCGTCGCCTCACGAGATGGCGCCACGCTCCGAGGCTCCTCCTTCAGGCGCTGCTTCTAGCTGCGCTCTGTCTCCCTGGCGTCTTTCGCTGCCTGTCGTGCCGCCTTCAGCTGGTTTTTTTTTTTTTTTTAGCTAGGCAGCATCCATGGCTTGCTGCGGTGTGGTGCGGTGCGGTGCTTTGTGGTGGGGTGTACCCGTTGCGAACATGCACTACACACATTTAAGATTGTGGCTTCATGCTTACATCTATACTCTTGATTACGAGAGAGCCAGCAATTTTTTCCATAACATTACACCACCCTAGTTTGATACTCATTAGCAGCAACCTTTTGAATTATATATAGCTTCGATCATATTGTTACGTAGTGAAAATATATGTATTTACAATACAGTTAGAAGGCTGTAGCTCTGTGGGACACTTCAGCCTGCTGCGAGACACTTCAGCCACTTCTTCGCCAACCAACGTCATTTTGTTCACAGGGATACAGACTGGTTCGTGACATTAACTCCCGGTGGCAGATGCATCATCGCGATGCTTCTTAGGGTGTCGAATCAGTGTGCGAGTTATAGGGCTTTAGTCGCGAAACGTGCACGATATCAGTTCCTGGGGTGGTAGAAGACCTCGAATTCACAGGTGAGATCTCATATGTGAGGCTGGTGACTTGGCGAAGAACTCGGTATGACCCGACGTATCGTGGCAGCAGTTTTTCGCGAAGGCCGACGCGACGGGAGGGTACCCAAAGCAGAACAAGGGACCCAGGGCTGAAATGAGCGTCCCGACGATGACTGTCGTAACGGTGCTTCTGGATAGTCTGAGACGCCAGAAGACGGTCACGGGCAATACGACGTGCTGCGGCTGCGCGAACAATGGCGTCGTGAGCATAGAACGTGGTAGCGGTGGCGTCAGAAGGGAGCTGTGAGTCAAGAGGCAGGAGGGGGTCACGGCCATATAGTAGCTAGAACGGCGAATAACCAGTAATATTGTGACGCTACGAATTGTATGCAAACGTCACGAAAGGTAAGATGCAGTAACAATCGCGGTGATCATCAGACACGTACATGGAGAGCATGGCCGTGAGTGTACGGTTGGGACGCTCGGTAAGTCCGTTTGTCTGTGGGTCAACCTTTGAAAGAAAACAGCGGCCTCTATCAGTGAGTACCTGATGTGGGGCACCATGATGTAGGATCACTTCATGGAGGGTAAAATGAGCCACACTAGTTGCGCAGCTTGTATGGAGCGCCCGCGTTATGGCATAACACGTGGTATAGTCCGTCGCAACAGCCACCCACTTGTTGCCCGAGGATGAGGTTGTAAATGGGCCAAGGAGGTCCAGGCCGAAGCGGAAAAATGGCTCACTGGTGACTATATGCTGAAGGTGCCCAGCGGGAGACACTGGAGGCTCCTTGCTGCGTTGCCAAAGTTCGCAGGCAGCGACGTAGCTTCGAACAAAGCCATATAGCACAGGCCAGAAAAATCGTCTGTGCACACGGTCCTATGAACGGGAGAGACCCAAATGACCCGCGGTGGGCGCATATTGTAACTGCGAGATAATTGTCGAGCGCAGATGCTGGGGAACGACGAGAAGCAGGTCAGCACCATGTTGATTCATATTGCGTCGGTATAACGTGCCGTCCTGGAGAAGAAACATACGGAGAGAAGCGCCCTGTTGCTCCGAGGTAAGGCGATCGATAATAGATCGTGAATATGGGTCACGACGCTGCTCGTCGGCAATGCGTGAGAAGTCGGAGATCGACAAAACGCAGGTATCTGTATCGGTTTCGGTGCCATCGGATGGGTCAACAGGGTAGCGGGAGAGGCAGTCGGCGTCCTTGTGTAGCCACCCAGATTTGTAGGACACGGAAAACATGTACTCTTGCAGGCGTAAAGCACAGCGGCCGAGACGGCCTGTCGGGTCTCTGAGTGAGGATAAACAACATAAGGCATTATGATCTGTCACGATGGTGAAATGTCGAACGAACAAGTAAGGGTGGAACTTAGCAATGGACCAAAAAGGGCCAAGCATTCACATTCCGTTCTGTTATGGAGTAGTATCGCTCTGGTGCCGAAAGACGACAAGCATACGCGATCACGCGATTGGTGTCCCGCTGTCGTTGGGACTAGATAGCGCCAATGCCATGGTCGCTTGCATCAGTGCGAACTTCTCTGTAGGCATCCGGATCAAAATGACCGAACACGGGTGGATTGGTAAGGCGACTGATAAGCGTTGAGAATGCTACAGCCTGGTCGGGTCCCCAACGAAAAGTGGTGTCCTTTTTCAGGAGGTCTGTGAGAGGACGAGCGATTTCGGCAAAGTTCTGGATAAATCGCCGAAAATAGGAACACAGCCCTAGAAAACTGCGAACAACGGTAGAAGAACGCGGAAGTGGAAACTCACCAACGGCACGAACTTTTTCAGGATCAGGCTGGACGCCAGAAGCGTCAACAAAGTGACCAACTATTCGTATTTGGCGACGACCGAAATGGCATTTTGCAGAATTGAGTTGTAGGCGGGCACGTCGAAAAACATCAAGGATAGCTGAGAGTCGGTGGAGGTGGCTTTCATATGTCGGTGAAAAAACTATGACGTCATCAAGGTAGCATAGGCATGTGGTCCATTTGAATCCGATCATGCGCTCTAAGGTAGCAGGGGCATTACCCAGTCCGAAAGGCATCACTTTAAATTGGTAGAGACCATCTGGGGTGCCAAAGGCAGTCTTTTCGCGATCACGTTCATCCACTGCGATTTGCCAGTAGCCAGAGCGCAAATCATTCGATGAAAAATAACTGGCACCGTGTAAGCAGTCCAGCGCGTCATCAATACGCGGAAGCGGATGCACGTCCTTTTTGGTAATCTTATTCAGGGGACGGTAATCGATACAAAATCTCCAAGTATTGTCCTTCTCTTTAACCATAACGACAGGTGATGCCCTCGTACTGCGGGAAGGCTCGATAATATCTTTGAAGAGCATTTTGTCCACCTCCGTTTGGATCACCTGGCGTTCAGCCGCTGACACACAGTAGGGCCTCCGGTGTATAGGAAGAGCGTCACCAGCGTGGATGGGATGGGTGACGACACGGGTGCGACTTAGCGGGCGATTTGCAAAATAAGAGATATCTTCATAGGACATCAGAATGCGGCGAAGGGCGTCGGCGTAAGCAGGTCGTAAGTCAGTAGCTATCATTGGCCTAAACTTGTCGTTGCGTGAAGTAGGAGGGTCGGAAGCTGCAGCAGTGTCGAATCGTGGTTCGAGCGTAAGAGTAGCTACTCCACACTCTTCAAAGGGGACAGCACAGCGAGAGGTACACTCTCAGGAAGCACTTGCAGACACGAACTAAAGTTCAGAAGGGGAAGCTACGCTCGATTGTTGAGAAGAGTTATAATTGAGCTTGTTAGTGCTATTTGGCGTGTCAGGAGAACGTCGCAAAGTGGGGACACCACGTAAGGACCATCTCGAAGTGGAGGAGAAGGCGAGATGAGGACGTAGGTCGCAGCATCAGGTTGCAGTCGAACAAATTCAGCAGAACGAAGTCGAGACTTGTGGTCGTCGGTCGGGTCGGCAAAGTAATGGGGCAGTTCAAGCCGAAGGGTGCCGGTTGCACAGTCAATAAGTGCTGAATGAGCAGTCAGGAAGTCGATTCCAAGAATCACTTCGTGGCGACACTCGGCCAGTACAGTGAACAGGACTAACACTGGACGACCGGCAATGGTAATAAGGGCGGCACACATTCCCATCACGGCTGTTGTACTGCCATTAGCCACTCGGACGGCAGGCGACTTGGCAGGTGTCAGGACTTTACGGAGATGGCTACGAAGATCTGATCCCATAACCGACAACTGAGCGCCAGTATCGATGAGGGCTTAAACGGGTACATTATCAACAAAAATTTCAACAAGGTTCGGTTGAGCAGCAGGGGTCAGCAGAGGTTTTGCAGTCCGAGTCGTCAACGCAGCCTCACCTCCGGGGCCTGCATTGCTTAGTTTCCCGAGAAACGGCGGCGTAGGACGGGGACGAGGGACGTCGAGGTGTGGGTGAACGGGACGGACGACGTCGCGGCGAGAGCGAGCGGCTAGTGGTGTTTCTCCGAAAGGGAAGGCCGGCATGGTATGGTTCAGAAAGTGGCGACAGATCGGTCGAAGTGGCGATCAGCCTATGGTCGACGCGAGGAGTACCAGCGGCTACTATGGCAGTGGCGGGAGATGTGACCGACCAGGGAGCAAGCAAAGCAAATTGGCCTGTCATCTGGTGTTCGCCACTCAGAGGGGTTCCGATATCGATTCTGAAACGACTGGCGAGGTGCTGCAGAGTCAATGACATGAGCGGTAGGGGTGGGACGTGGGCGTACGGCAGACTGGATGTCCATGTTCGCAATTTCTTGGCGGACAACAGCTTGAATGAGCGAGATCGTCATGTCGTGCGTATGGGGGCAGTGAGAACTTTGAGCCATAGCCCCAAGTTCGCGACGGATGACCAGTGTCAAGCTTGGCGTGGAAGGCGGATGTGACGCCGGAGGGTCGTTGCAGGAGGAAGTGGCAGCCGTATTCGGAAGTCAGTCAAAGCGTTGTACAATGCGGTTGCTCTTCGCTTGCTCCCAATTCCGGCATTCCTTTATGATGGATTCAACCGTTGAGCAGTTCCTGCAAAGCACGAGGTTGAACGCATCGTCCGCGATGCCTTTCAAGATGTGTCCAACCCTATCGGCCTCCAGCATGTCCACGTCCGCTTTGCAGCAGAGAGCCAAAAGGTCTTGAATATACGCGACGTACGATTCAGTTGCTGTCTGGACACGAGACGCTAGCTCTTGCTTGGCCTCCATTTAACGTCCGAAAAGATCGCGTAGCTTTTCCTTGCAGGAGTCCCCTCTTGTAATTTCGGTTTCATGCGTCTCGAACCGTACCTTCGCGGTTCCTCCCAAGTAAGAGATCACGTTGCCAGCAAAAGTGTGGAATTCCACTAGTTCAGCTTACCGACGCGCTCATACGATGTCAGCCAGTCTTCGACGTCGACCTTTCCAGTGCCAGTGAAGATTCCCGGGTGACGTAGGCTGGGTTAGCACAACTACCGCTGGCGTCTGAGCGTCGGAGCCAGCGTCAGTAGCCATAAGAGCGGTACCGATGTGACGCCCGCTGCGAAGATCCAGGACCGGCTTGTGGCGAGATTACCCCACACCTCCACCGAAATTTTACGGGGAGAAAATATATGTATTTAAAATTACAGAGCCTACATGACAGCGCTTGCATGTAGGTTCCCTATTTAAAATACGTACCGTTAGAAGGTTGTACCTCTGTGTAGGGAGCCTACATGCAAGAGCGCCGTTTTTGGGTGGTGACAGCCTTTGTAAGGGTACTTGCTGCCGCCAGCTAAATTGGTGAGTTAAATCTGGGGCATAAAATGGTGCAAGACCAGCCGACAGACAACATTTCCCGCAACCCTTGGTGACGTGAAAGGAATTAACTTCTTTTAATAAACTTTGGCCTCAGCAGCCAGAGACAAATGGCGCGTCTGAGCGCCGTACACGGCACGTCACGTTTTAGTTAAACAGACTAGTAAGGACAGTCTTTATTACAGCACACTTCGAAAAGCACCCTTTATATATTATGTACAACTGGAAGGCAACGACAATGGTTAATGCAGTTCACATTCTTGGTGTGAGAAAATCCTACCACGAGCACGCCATCGTGCCCTATAACTTGTTGCTTTATATGTGTCGCACGACGTGCAATAGAAGAGTAAGTTTGATGTGGTAAAATAAAAGGAAAAGGCAACTAGTATAATAAAGATGTATGCAGGTTTCTTGTGCGCGTTGGCGCAAAACTAAATTAGAGAAATTTAATAGATCGCGTGCCAACATGAGTACATCAGAGCGTGCCAACAAAAAATTACACCATCTTCCCGTAGGGGAACCCTGAGTAGTATGCGAAGCAGCCATGGGGTCGACTCAAGTTCCCATTAGTTTTCAGGTCCGCCTGTCGCCGCTGCCGTTTCGTGGCAGCGGCTCGAGCCCTCTTCTCCGCGGCGCTGTCCACGGCGTGTGACACTGGCGTTGATGCTGGCGCTGTCCGTGGCACTTATCGCGGCGTTGCGGGAGGATAATGAGAGGACGAAGTGAATGATGATTAGTGGTTGAAGCACCGGGGCATCATTCGGGCAAAACGCCGGAAGCGTTCTCCGGGAGCTGGAAGCGGAACCGGAAGCCGTAACTTGCGCATGCGCAGTAGGGGTGTGGACGCCGCACGGCGGAGGGAGGGAGGGAGTGACATAGCCCCGACCGTAAGCTGCTTCGCATCTAAAAAAATTACGCCATCTTCCCCTATCCCGCGGGGAACCATTGATGACGTATAATGATATCACCAAGCATTATTATCTGTCAAGACGGGTATTCCCCCTCCCGCACACTCCCTTATGCAGGGCGCGGGCGGTGACCCTTTGACTTTTACAAGCTCGTGCGTATCCTAACCTTGCGGTTCTTCACGCTATGTACCCTGAAAGGTATCCCAGTTCGGACTGCCCTGGCTGTGGACTAACAGCCACATTGAACCATGTGTTAGGGGGAGTGTGAAGCCATCGGCTCCGCCTTCAGCGAGGATAGGTGGGCTGCGCTTTTGGGCAGCCCCGAACTCAACGACCAAACCCTTGCCGTCCAGAGTGCCCGCGATCAGGCCGTCAAACTCGGCTTGGCGGTCCCTACGTGGGACTAGCCGGGTGGCGCGGGGTCTCCCCTGCGTCTTCTCTGGACCTCCATAAAGTAATTTCACTCACTCACTCACTTCCCGTAGGGGAACCCTGAGTAGTATGCGAAGCTGCCATGGGGTCGACTCAATTTAGTTTTATCAGCTGTATAAAGTTGGACATGCAGCAGAACCAGCAACGCGCAAAACTGTTGTCGACGCCGTCGGCGTTTTGCCCGCGTTCGCACCGAACGCGCGCGGCGTTGGTGACTGTTACCGGTGCCTCTGGGGCGCCTACCGTCGCGCTTCTAACCTACGTAAGCTGCTTCGCATCGCGCACGGAGCCGCACGTATTGCCATTCGCTGCTCAATCCGGAGAGGAGGAATGCCGAGAGGAGATAAGGTGAGACAAGGAGAGGAGGGGGAGGATGCGCATGCGCAGTGCGGGTGTGGACGCCGCATGGCGGCTTCAGCGACGGACATTGCCCCGAGCATAAGATGCTTCGCATCTAAAAAGGCAGAAAGGCTGGGGACCAAAATGGCTACCCACCAAATTTGGCGGTAAATAGCGGTCAAAATGGTGGTGTTGTCAGCACCCTAAAACGGCGTTGCATGTAGGCTCCCTAGCTCTGTGGCCAGGGTAACACTATCTACCGAGTATGGTATGGTATGGTATGCCTTATCTTATGGCGCATACCCACTGCGGGGGATTGGCCAAGGTTTGGATGGGATTAGGCAATCTTCTTAATACTAAAATCGGCAAAGCTAAATGGAGAAAATGAACAAAAATAAAATATTTAAGAATTCAAGAAAATTGAAGCATTTATAAATTCCTCCACGGCTGAGCAAATATCCCTGTGGCACTTTCCAAGAGAGGAGGCTCCTAAAGAAAGGATGTTTAGAAAAGAAGAGCTTAAACCAAGCTGTGTAAATTTTGATTCTAGAATATTTTTCCTTAAAGAAGAAAAACGTCGGCAGAATATGAAAAAATGGTCTATTGTTTCATCTTCTCCACAGAATGGGCACCGAGCTGCGAGACACTTCAGCCTCTTCACCAACCAACGTTATTTTGTCCACAGCGGTACAAACTTGTACATCACAATATAATTACATTTTATTTTGTCACTTTAGATTAAAAGGCAATATGGAAGATTAAAATTTCTTACTCCTTCGCGTTTACTTCATGGCTACTAATAGCGATAAATAGATGTGACAACAAAAACACGCGTGCGCACCGGAGCAAATGTGGAGGCTTTCCAATATAGTTTATGCAAGCAGCGCTTAACGTATTCCGTTCCATTAGCAGTGAAGGCATTCTTCCTGAATCGAAGAGGCGAAAGTTCGCCTGAATCCGCCAATGACGGCAACACTCCTAGGTATTCCTTCCTCCGTGGTGCGGTGCGTGGTGTACAGCGTTGCGAAAAGGCGCCTTTAATAGTAGTAGTAGTATTGTAGGGAGCCTACATGCAAGCGCTGTTCGCATGTAGGCTCCCTATAGTAGTGATTTATTAATTAAAATAACGCCTATTTCTGCTGCCCAATAGGGAGCACGGCGCAGAGTCAGGGGAGGGAGAAGTAGGAGATAAAGATGTGAGGAATGGCAGAGAAGGAGAAGCAGTAGTAGTTTCATCCGATCATGGAGGCGGCCGGTGATGAAGGCGATGGCTTGCTGGGGGCTAGCGCTTACCGATGGGCCGTGATCTCGTTCGACTGTGTATTATTGCGATAACAATTATATGGACACTCCAAAGCTGATTTCTGCCGTCGGCATCGTCGTCGCCGTGAGGTTCCGTATGACGTCAACGGCGATGAAATTGTCGCCTCACTCAGGACGCTGTATGTGCGAGTGAAAGGGCGCGAAGGACGCGCGCTTTCACGGGGAACAAACGCACGTCGGAGAGCGAACGCGCGCTCTCCGCCGTGCTCCCTGAAGGGCTGCAGCATTAAGCGTCTCTTTCTTCCTTTACATGCACCATATATAGAGAGCAAACGCGACTTCTTCCGTTGCTCGGAACGCCGTGGGGGGACGGGAGGGAGGGAGGCAGGGGAGGCGACGTTTAGCTTCGGCACCAAATGCGTATTTATATAAAAACGTTGCGAGGCGAGAAGGCGGGTAAGATTTCCGACGCTGCTCGACGAGTGTCCCATTCTGATATCGTCGAAAATGTCCGAGTCGCCCCCAGAGGCACCGGCAACAGTCACCAATGCCGCACGCGTTCGGTGCGAACGCGGGCAAAACGCCGACGGCGTCGACAGCAGTTCTGCGCGTTGCTGGTGCTGCTGCATGTACAAGTTTATACAGCTTATAAAACTACTATCCTTACTCCGTATAGCTATCTACTAATTTGCTATCGCAATTGATGCTTCGCCTTTCGGGTGAAACTGCGACATTTTTTTTTAATTTACACACTGACTTCGCAATAAGCACTTATTCTTGTAACTTCATGCGATGGCGCGTTCACAGTACTCGCCCTAGTGAAGGCACGTGCAAGAATGCGCCGACGCCGCCGGCTGTGTGCGACGCTCGGCTGAGAAGGCACACGGAATTTTATTAGAGCCATACATAGCTCTAATACTCCACGTACAAGCCCAGAAAACGCCTGGTTCAGTAAATCTGACCTTCAAGCTCAGCCAAGGTCAAACTGGGACTTAGCCTGCCACTACCGGCGGCAGCTGCGTACGCCGCATGGGCGCCCACATCTTAAAGGCGATCTGCGATCTGTACAAAGTGCGCCGAGTGCTGGTATAGCTTCGTATGCGCTGTGCTTTCGACGCTTAGTTAGTGTTGAAGCGAGATTCAGTATGGAGGTCAATTCGCTTGGTGCTCCCGCTGCGCCGAGCAGCGTCTGTGTCTTGTTTTGTGGTGCACTTGTACATGCGGTAGTTGCTGGCGGCGCCGAGCAGCGTCTGTGTCCTTTCCCAAAGCAGGCAAAACCTTGCAGTGGAGATCAATGTTGTTTGTTCGGGCGGCTATAGGCTCCCTAGCTCTGTGTCCAGGGTAACACTATCTACCGAGCTCCGAGACACTTCAGCCTCTTCACCAATCAACGTCATTTTGTCCACAGCGGTACAAACTTGTACATCACAATATAATTACATTTTATTTTGTCACTTTAGATTAAAAGGTAATATGGAAGATTAAAATTTCTTACTCCTTCGCGTTTACTTCATGACTACTAATAGCAATAAATAGATGTGACAACAAAAACACGCGTGCGCACCGGAGCAAATGTGGAGGCTTTCCAATATAGTTTATGCAAGCAGCGCTTAATGTATTTGGCTCCATTAGCAGTGAAAGGGCGCTTTCGGAAACGAAGTGGCGAAAGTTCGCATGAATCCGCCAATGACGGCAACACTCCTAGGTATTCCTTCCTCCGTGGTGCGGTGCGTGGTGTACAGGGTTGCGAAAAGGCGCTTTAATAGTAGTAGTGTAGGGAGCCTACATGCAAGCGCTGTTTGCATGTAGGCTCCCTATAGTAGTGATTTATTATTGCGATAGCAATTATATGGACACTCAAAAGCGGATTTCTGCCGTCGCCGTCGCCGTGAGGTTCCGTATGACGTCAATGTAGATGAAATCGTCGCCGATGATAAGTGGTTCTTGAGGGAAAGGGAAAGGTTGGCGCTATCTTCTGCAGCCCTTGAGGGAGCACGGCTCAGCGCCAAAGTCGCCGCGTTCCGAACGCTGTTTGTGCGAGTGAAAGGGCGCGATGGGCGCGCGCTTTCACGGGGAGTGAACGCACGGCGGAGAACAAACGCGCGTTCTGCGCCGTGCTCGCTTAAGGGCTCAGAAGTAGGCGTCTCTTTCCTCCTTTACAATCACTATATATGTAGAGCAAACGCGCCTTCTTCCTACGCGCGAGAGGCCGTGGGGGAGGGGGTGGAGGGGGAGGGAAGGGAGACGACGTTTAGCTGCGGCACCAAGTGCCTATTTATATCAGAGGCTCGGGCAACAGTCACCAACGCCGCACGCATTTTGAGCGAACGCGGGCATGCAAAACGCCGACGGCGTCGACAATAGTTCTGTGTGTTGCCGGTGCTGCTGCATGTCCAAGTTTATACAGCTGATAAAGCTAATATCATTACTCCGTATAGCGATGGGCCGTGATCTCGTTCGACTGTGTATTATTGCGATAGCAATTATATGGACACTCCAAAGCTGATTTCTGCCGTCGGCATCGGCGTCGCCGTGAGGTTCCGTATGACGTCAACGGCGATGAAATCGTCGCCTCACTCAGGACGCTGTATGTGCGAGTGAAAGGGCGCGAGGGACGCGCGCTTTCACGGGGAACAAACGCACGTCGGAGAGAAAACGCGCGCTCTGCGCCGTGCTCGATGAAGGGCTGCAGAATTAAGCGTCTCTTTCCTCCTTTACAATCGCCATATACAGAGAGCAAACGCGACTTTTTCCGTCGCGCGAAAGGCCGTGGCGGGACGGGAGGGAGGGCAGGGAGGCGAAGTTTAGCTGCGGCACCAAATGCGCATTTATATAAAAACGTTGCGAGGCGAGAATGTAAGTAAGATTTCCGACGCAGCTCGACGAGTGTCCCGCTCTGATCTCGTCGAAAACCTCCGAGCCGCCCCCAGGGGCACCGGCAACAGTCACCAATTAACGCCGCGCGCGTTCGGTGCGAACGCCGGCAAAAACCCCGACGGCGTCGACAACAGTTCTGCGCGTTGCTGGAGCCGCTGCATGTCCAAGTTTATACAGCTGATGAAACTACTATCCTTGCTCCGTATAGCTCTCTACTAAGTTGCTATCGCAATTGATGCTTCGCCTTTCGGGTGAAACTGCGACAACTTTTTTTAATTTACACACTGACTTCGCAATAAGCACTTATTTTTGTAACTTCATGCGATGGCGCGTTCACAGTACTCGCCCTATAGTGAAGGCACGTGCAAGAATGCGCCGACGCGGCCGGCGGTGTGCGACGCTCGGCTGAGAAGTGCACACAGAATTTTATTAGAGCCATGCATAGCTTTACTACTCCACGTACAAGCCGAGAAAATGCCTGGTTCAGTAAATCTGACCTTCAAGCTCAGCCAAATCTTAAAGGCGATCTGCGATCTGGACAAAGTGCGCCGAGTGCTGGTATAGCTTCGTATGCGCTGTGCTTTCGACGCTTAGTTAGTGTTGAAGCGAGATGCAGTATGAAGGTCAATTCGCTTGGTGCTCCCGCTGCGCCGAGCGGCGTCTGTGTCTTGTTTTGTGGTGCACTTGTAGATGCGGTAGTTGCTGGCGGCGCCGAGCAGCGTCTGTGTCCTTTCCCAAAGCCGGCAAAACCTTGCGGCGGAGGTCAATGTTGTTTGTTCGGGCAGCTACGTGGAAGGGCCGTGCGGAGTGGTCAGAAGGGACGCGCGTTTCGACACCAAGGTCGCGGCGGAGAGTTATAACCGTCGCGGGTTTTGGGAGAGCCGCGGTTTACGGAACGCGCGTAAGCGGGTTAACTGTGAGTCAGGCCTTCCGGTGTTCGGTTCGCGGAGTCGTGGCTTTAAAGTCAACACGTCGGCCGCTGGCCCGCACCTCTGCCGAGACATTCCGCGAGCGGACCAGCGTGCGTGGAAGTGTTTTCTTTTGGGTCGACTGTGTCTTGCGAGGTTGCGAGACAAGAGACTCATTGCACTCCAAAGGATTTGAGGCAAAGGCCTTCACATGTTGGAACTACGGATAGTGTCACCCTGGAGCCCCGCTGTGTGCACACTGTGCGCGCCGCAGTGTCATTGAACGAACGATGGGGCGAGGGTGATACATGGGATGATTTTCGGTATCGGCAAGGCCGTTGGACAGACATTCGGCGTAGATTCGGCTAAGAGAAAGAAGCCTAAATTGTAAGATCACTGTAACTCTTGACTCGTAGTCTTTGATGTCTGTGTAAATAGTTTTCCTCGATTGCTACCCTATTCCATGTTAATAAACAGTCAACCCCTTGCAATCAGCGTCACATCCTTGTCTACTGTAATGGGTCTTCGCGACATCCACAACACCTTCAAGTTGCCCTTACCGACATCGAGGCGAATAACAACTCGTAGTAGCGCTCGACAAACTTGGTTTAACCGCGTTCAACCACGGCAAATTTTTTTTCACGGTCTCCACTCTGTCGACGTATTGGGACGGAAGTGGTTGCATTTATTTTTTTCATTCAGATCCCATAAGGGCAGTGGGACAAATGAGTCCCCCTTTTCGAGAAAAAAAAAGCAATGTATTGTCAGTAGGACAAAAAACGTCCCACTTTCTTTACACATAAACGGCTTGTTGTATAAAGGTAAAATCAGTTGCGAATTACTTTTAAGTTCTTAATTTTCGTACCACACACAAAATTTCTAACAGATTTGTTTCGTTAGGGAAGTATTCGAAAATAATTTTGCGTTGAGACTGCGTAGGGTTAATGGGACATTTGTGTGCCAATTTATTGAAAAAAAAAAACATTTAGTGCCAGTGCGAAAAATATGCCCCACTTACTAAAACAAAGGACTTATTTTAGAGAACTGAAATTTCTTGTAAACAATTTATAAGCTCCCAATTTACTCGTGCCATGCAAAAAATCAACATTTTGTAAAAATAGATCCATGCTGCAAAGGACTAAGCAGCTTTTAAATATCGCCTATGGCAGATAGCACCATTCTGATCCCTGAGCTGGTCTACTAGAAGAGGCGAACATTACTATCACGTGCAATCGAAATACATATTCGGCTAATAAGCCAGAAATCACTAAATATGTTCTATATACTTTACGGCACGTACTGCCAATTAAAAATTGTATCCCTAACATTCATTTCAGATTCTTCACATATCCTACCGCCAACACCTTCTAGGTACTACGAAGGAAGGCTCATTCAGATTTTACACTTAAGAAAGTGCGCATTTCTTCACGCCCATCTAATATTATAATCTATGAATGATAATGTGCGTTCCGGTATTCTTCACAGCTCATTATCAACGGCAGTAAGTCATTAAATCGCCTATGACATCTCCATGCTTATAAGCAGATGCCATAGACAATTTTTAATGAGTTACTACTATTGAAATTGAGCTGTGCTTAGCAGAAGTATTCAAACTATTATACTGCGAAGGCTTAAGAGTAAGGATCAACGGCGATTATCTGATAAACCATCGGTTTGCAGTTGACATTGTCCGGTTCAGCAACACTGGGGTTGAATTGCAACCAATGATTGAGGGCCTTAACCATGAAAATGTAAGAATAGGGTTGAATATTATTATGCAGAAAACAAATGTAAAGCTGAATAGCATGGCAAAGGAACAAGAATTCAGGATCGCCAGTCAGCCTCTAGAGTCTGTAAAGAAGTACGTTTATCTAGGTCAGTTACTCACAGGGGACCCTGATCATGAGAAAGGAATTTTCAGAAGAATAAAATTGAAGTGGAGCGCATACGGCAGGCATTACCAAATCCGGGCTTCGAGATTACCGCTGAAGTGGTAATCACAGTCCTGTCCCAACCCACCAATATACACACACTTTTACCCTGACTTGACAGACCCATACTGCTGATTATGCGGATCCATAGCCTCTTTAAATCATATTTTCCGGGACTGCAGGTGCCGGGAGGATACCCCCCCTCCAACCAGATGTCCTGCCGCTCCCTCGCCTGGAGCATGGGAAGCAATACTCCGGTACCCGAGCCTGGCGGTTCATCTTCGGGCCATCGAAAGAGCCGAGGAGGTGGCAGCCAAATTGACTAAGTCATACCTCACTAAGCCACACTGACGAATTAAGTTGTTTCCTGCTCCTCTTCCTGACACCACTGCATAATTAAGTTTGGGGGTCGGTTTAACGCCCCCAAACAATACAGGCAGGGGGGGATCCAGGTTTTTTTTGAGGGGGGGGGGGGTCAGCTTCTGTCAATGATGATTATGATGATAGTAGCCTTTCTCATTTACCGAAATTCACCGTTTCTGCTCACGATAAACCCGCGTTTTATACTGCTAGAGCAACACCTGTAGCCCGCCGTGGTGGCTCAGTCAGCTCAGGCGTTGCGCTGCCGAGCACGGCCGCCGCGGCCGCATTTCGATGGAGGCGAAATGCAAAAACGCCCATGTGCTTGCGTTGTAGTGCACGTTAAAGAATCCCAGGTGGTCAAAATTAACCCGGAGTCTTCACTACGGCACGATTCGTAATCAGAATTGGTTTTGGCACGTAAAACTCCGGAAAGAGGAAGAAGCCCTATAGCGAAGCCAGGTATCGGTTTCTCCGAGCTTATAGGAAAAGGACGTTACCAAATACAGCCATGTGCTTGGCGGCTGTGCCTGATAATACAGGGTGCTCAAAACTAAGCTTTATGGTTTTGTAGCGTTAGCTACACTGGCCTAGCCAAGCCCGTTTCGCGCGGCACATCAAGAGCCGTGCTGCGCATGCGCAAGGATCAGTGATGTCACACGGCTTGCGCACCGGAGCCACCGGACCCGGCACCTCTCGCGCACTCCGCCGCCGGTCTGCGCATTCCAGAGGAGTGACGTCGTAGCCGTGGTAGACGCACTGGCGCCGGCGCGCGCTCGCTGTTCAGTCGCCGTCTGACACTGCGCTAGAGCCGCTGCGCTTCTGACTGGCGTTTGCCAGTGTGGTATAGCCATGGAGAAGGAGAGCGCAAATGCTGCTCAACAGCGCAGAAGAACGGAGAAGCTTGACTCATAAGAATAATCTTATCTTAAGAATAATCTTAAGAATAAGCTAAGAATAATCAGCTGAACCTTTTCTAATGCTACGTATATCCTGGCATAGCCGAGCTAACCCACTGCAACTTTTCTTAAAATTAGGCACTGGGAGGCACGCGAAGACCACCTATGCAAATAAGTTATGTGGCCAGGGGGGCACAAAGTGAGATGATAATTATCGCTGTGAGCAGCCCAATTAACTAAAATTGAACAAATATTTTTTGTTGACTGCAGAAAGTGGGTATGTTTGTATTGAAAACTTAGAGGCAGTCGTGTTTCTGCACAGTATCAGTCGGAAGAATTATTCTAGCGTGTTCGTGCTCCGAGATATCCGACTCCAAATTTCAATTGTCGTACTGCGCAGAGTTATCGAGTCGACGCGAGAGTGGTTTATGCTTTGCGTTGCTGTGGAATTGAGGCATTTTGAACATTTTTAGGACATTGACATCTTTATGGGTGAAGTGTTGTCATGATATTTGTGCATGACAACACCACGGCAGTATGAAATATTCGTTAGCATAGCTAAAAAGGTTTCTGCTGCTGATGGTGCAGTTGTTGCTTTTGATTTCAATAAAACTTACAATACTTGGAAATCAGCAGTCACTTTATTTGCGTAGCCCAAACAAGGACCATGCCCGGTCGTCTAGTCACCATTACGCACGCGCACTGCCCTCCGGCTTCTCCGCTCGCGCCAATATCTCGGCATGGCAGCTGCCGCCATCTTTACAGGCTGCGCGGTCGCGTGTTACGACAGTGGTTACGGGTTCTTCGATTTTTTTTATTTCGCCAGCCGTGAGGGGAAGGGGGGCAGCTATTATCTTTGCCAATGCCTCCGCCGCGTTGTCAGACTAAACGCCGCACCCAACAACCGCGTCACTTCAGGGAGGAGCTTTGCGCCGATCCTCATTCTCTTGCATGCGTAATCATACGAACGACAATTAAAATTTGGAGTTGGATGTCTCGGAGCATACCCATGCTAGAAGAATTCTTCCAAGTGAAACTGTGTAGAAACACGACTGCCTCTAACTTTTGAATACAAACATACACACTTACTGCAGTCAATAAAAACCTAATTATTCAATTTTAGTTAATACGGCTGCTGACAGCGATAATTATCTCACGCTGTGTCTCCCTGGCCACACAACTTATTTGCGCAGGTGGTCTTCACGTGCCTCCCAGTGCCTAATTTTAAGAAAACCATAAAGCGTATTTTGAACACCCGGTATATCTAGCCTGTATTCAGTAGCGCACCCAGGATCTCTGCCAGGGGGGGGGGGGGGGGGGGAGCACTAATTTCGATTTCGTCACGGGAAATTGTCAAAAAATGCGCTTTTTGCGATTGTGCAGACGATTGCGCATCTTACATCTTCGTTGCAGTGCTCAAATGCGTAAGGAAAGAAAAGGGGTTAAACAAAAGGGGGGGGGTTAAGTCGGCCTCAGGGGGGGGGGGGGGTTACAACTTCCGAATCTCCCACCCCCCCTCCCCCCCCGTCGGTGCCCCACTGCCTGTGTTGTTTCTTAAAATGGAATTGCGGATGATCTGTCGCAGGTTCGTTATAAATGCGTAAGCACGGGTCCGTCTTTGGAGTTCTGTTGGGATCCCTTGATTTCCTTAATAAGATTCTTTGTGTTCGGCTAAGACACCTTCGTTTTAACGCTCCGCTCCAACGCGGCAACCACTACGCTGGTTGTTTACGATATGCGAATCACCGCGTATGAAGACTCACAACGCCACCTACAAGAAGAACGACGTGGCGTAGTAGCCGAGAGCGCGAACCAGCGTCTTCACATTTTGTTTCCCACGCGACGTCATCCTTTTACACAAGGCGCGCATCTGCTCCCGTTTCTCTAACAACACGACGCCATCTATAGGCCCACGCGCTGGCGTTGGCCGCTGACGTCCCGCTCCCCCACTTCGCAGCCGCTGCTCGTGGCATCGCCCCGCTCCGCGAGAAGGCCCACTCAGATAAACGGATCCGGCGGCTTTGAGCCTCCTATACCTAATGTATGACAATAAAACTGCGAAGTTACAATGAAAAACTTGTAGCGTACGAACGGTACTGTGCTCGTAGTTGATATTGTCAACGTGTAACTGTGATCACAATGAGTGCTACAGTTAAAAAAAGTTGCCTATGCGTAGTTCTTAGATTAGCTGTTAGTTGTTATTATTTATATATGAACACTTCAGTGAGAGATCAATTTCATTAAGCAAGTTGGTCACGGAACCGATGACAGCAAATGAGGCAACCGATGACACCCCAATGCGCAACTAAGTTGATCAGGCGCGAAGGCGCTCGCGCGGACATCGGCGTGCTTGGCAAAAGGACGTCCCCTCGTTCATTCGACGCCACCGACGGGACGAGTAAGGCACGGCCGGCGCCAGGAGGTCCAAGGTGTTCATGAGAAAAATTAAAGACGGCAACTTCGCGACACCACACCCCTACGGAGTACAACTAAGCTTGTGAGCGAGCTAGCTTTACTTCTACATGGCTGATACCACTGGTACTCACGAAAAATAATTTTGAAGAATGCTGGTGGCCATATTCTTTGTGACAGGGCCATCCCCCTCTCAGCAAGGGGGCGATGCAGAAATCTGAGGGGGGGGGGGCTCAGGACATCTGGACACCCCCCCTGGATCCGCGCCTGAATACAGGGGCTCCGGATCCAAGTTAACCACCTGAAGTCTTCAACGTGCACCCGAAGTTTCATGCACGAGCCTTCCACTTTCATCGTAATGCGTAGTCGTTAAATATCGGGAACGTAGGACTTGAACAAATTTTGCGGCCTGTTTTACTCTTCAGGCACTGCGATCGTCTTGTATGTTTACGCCACGAAGCTACACGTATTTATTTGTCATATGCCCGAGTTGAACACCTCAAAAATGCTTACTAGCAAGCGGGAAACATCGCAAAAATAAATATTACCGTTTCTAACACGCTAGCGAAGTTACAGTTATGTATAGCTTTGTGAAAACAATTTCTAGTAAATTGGTAACTCAGACAACATTTCATTGTTTTATGGTATAAAATTGTTCTCTGTGGCTAGTAGCTGAAGTAGCTGAAGTAGAACGGTGAGCTGAACTGAATACGAGAGAGAGAGAGAGAGCAGATTTTTTTGAGTAAACGCACAGTGGTTAGCCTTAGGTATAAGTCTTCTAGCTGGCTCAGAGGGAAAGCGTATGAGGAGGAGAGGCAGTTTTAGGATGAGACTATACCATGTGTTTCTGCGAACGCTTTAATCATTTTAAGGACAGTGGGATACATACGTTCAACTTTGTGGGATGCGCGCAAAATGGTTCTCGGGGGCAGAGAAGTCGCATTTATCTGAGTTGTTTGGGGCTGACCTTCTATTTGAAGGTTTCAACACTTCAGGCGAGAATAGTTTTGGGAGCGAGTACTAACTCGCGCCAAGCGTGCGAGAGCTCGAAATGTTGTTTTACAGCGAAAGCTGTAATTGCTAGGCGAAACGAAAAACCGTTCCTCCCATGTTTCTCTAAACGTCTCCATTGGCTGCGCCGTCAGTTACGTCGTTCTCTACGTCACACCCAAGAGCGCGCGCCATTGGAAGTGCCGTTAGTGACGTCGTTTGCGAACGCGTTCCCGCCATTGCCACGTTGACGCTGCTGTGCCCGCAACGCCTCCTCCTCGGTTCGCCGTTGTCGCATGCGTTCGATAACTCGAGTTAGCTCGGCGTCGTGGTTAGCACCATGCGCCCGCCATTGGCGCTTGCGTTCCACTAGACTCACAAACATGTAACCAATAATTGAGAAACGCTTCAATACAGCGTCGGGATTAACCCACTCCTAGACACCGGGACCGCACGTTTCAGCTTCGCTGGTTAACCATCTGTACGGAGTGCTTGGGCGGTGATTTTTCATTGTTGGAACGCTTCCTGGATGCGGCCCACATTTGAAGGCGAGAAGAAACTAAAGATATCCCATGTGTTCTTCCTCGTTCCTGTATTTTAATTTATACACTTACTTCGCAATAACCACTTATTTTTGTAATTTCAGGCGATGGCGCGTACGCAGTACTCGCCCTAGTGAACGCCCGTGCAAGGGTAAATTCCTCGTTGGCGTCACCTATTCTCCTCGCACGGGCGTGGTACGTCGGACAGACTTTCTCGTCTCTCTTGGACAACTCTCCTCAGATTCCTTTCCATTAGGTAGCAGAGGAACACCGCAAGGCTCGGTTCTCTCTCCCTTACTGTTTAATATTACTCTAATACCCATGGCTAAGGTTCTGGCACAGGTACCGAACTTATCCTACTCAATCTATAACGATGACATTACTCTATGGACAACCATCGATAATGCAGGGCAAATGGAAGAGACACTCCAGGTAGGAGCCAGTATAGTGGCGGAACAAGCTGAAGTGGTTGGCCTAGCTTGCTCTACAATCAAATCTGAACTCCTAGTTCTACATCCCCCCAAATGTCGCACAGACATGAGACCCCCACCGAAAATTGAAATCCTCCACGACAGCCACCTCATCCCAGAAGTGGACCAGGTGCGGATTCTGGGACACATAATCCAAAACAATGGTAATAACACGTCCACCATAAAGAAGCTCACCAACACGGTACATCAAACCATGCACTCGATCAGACGCATCGCCAATCGGCACAGAGGCATGCCAGAACATGACCTCCACAGGCTGGTCCAGGCGTTCGTCATCATTCGGGTGGTGTACTACCTTCCCTACCTCTACCTCACGAAGAACGAGGAAGAAAAAATTAAAGTCTTAATCAGGCAAGCTTACAAGACCGCGCACTCAACCTACCACGACATACGTCCAATGCACGCTTACTCCTCATGGGAGTGCACAATACACTGGAAGAACTCATGGAAACTCACAAGACGGCACAGGCTGAACGCCTGTCTTCCACCGGCACAGGCCGGTACATTCTCACAACCTTGGGGCTCAACCCCACGAAATCAGTACGCCATACGTATCACAGCCCCAGAGAAGTGCAGGATCTTCTCACGATTCATCCGCTCCCTACAAATGTACACCCGGTCCGTCACCAAGCTGGGAGAGAATCCCGAGCAAAAGCCCTACACAAGCACCATCTACACAATACCGGAGCAGTATATGTACATGCCGCCCAATACACTCAACACAAAGCGCTCGCGCTAAGCGTCGCCTTTAACATGGTAACTCAAATAGCGGCAATAACACCCCAAGCTCCCGCCTCATTGGAGGCAGAAGAAGCTGCCATCGCCCTCGCTATCTCCTGCACAACTGCCACACTAATCTTTAGTGATCCGAAAACAGCGATTCGGAACTTCTCAAAGGGCAGGCTACGTGCGCCAGCCCTCCGAATTCTCAATTCTTCGAGACGCCCTCCTAGACCAATTGAACTCCCCTGGGTACCGGCGCACGCGGGCAACCCTGGGAAGAAGCGGCCCGTCACTCTGCTCGAGCGTACGTCAACCGGGCAGGGCCAGCTACAGACCCAGATAGGGCGCGAGACCGCCTTGTCACATACAATGAAATTACCCTACACTATCGAGAGCAGTGCCTCCAATATCCATCTCATAAGTCGCTGACCAAATTCGAACAAGTGACCTGGAGGCAGCTCCAATCCCGCACATTCATATCCCCAGCTTACTTAGCTCTCATACGCCTAGGCCTCTATTCACCGGAATGCACCCTATGCGGCGCCCCCAAAGCAGACTTCAGTCATATTCAATACATTTGCTCTGATGGCCAACCACCATCCGATTGGCAATTAACAGACCTAGAGAGATGGGAGATTACGGTGGGAGATTACGGTGGGACGCGGGATCTCCCATCTATCTTCTCGGTGGGAGATCCCGCGTGATCTCCCATCTCACGCGGGATCTCCCACCGAGAAGATAGATGGGAGATCCTGCGTCCAGCTCCGACCCAGCTGCGCAAAAGCAGCTGGTGGGCTGGGCTCTGAGAGTCGCTGAGGGTCACAAGCTCACGGCCACCCTACGAGATCTAGAGCCGACCCATTCGTAGGTTGTATATAAGGCTCAAATATAAAATAAATGTTTTCCACCACCACCACCACAATTTCTCGCGCCTGTGGCGCTTGTGCTATATCACTCAAGCGGGATTATACATTTCTCGCGCCTTACGGCGCTCTACCTTCAATATAACATCTCTTATTTTCCCGGGGGAGCAGTAGGGGCCGTAGTAGATAGAGACCCGGCCTCCTCTGCTGGAGCAATATCTTCGCTCGTGCCAGGCTTTTCGTATGGTGCTCTCCGTGACTTTTCAAAACATTTTAACTCAAAGGGGTTTCAAAAAGTTTCGAAAAATGCGTTTGCAAAGTCACGGAGAGCAGCATACGAAAAGCCTGGCACGACCGAAGATACTGCTCGAGGAGTTCTTGCCCGGTCGCTATATACTACGGCCCCTACTGCTCCCCCGGGAAAATCAGTGATGTTATTTTGAAGGTAGAGCGCCGTGAGGCGCGAGAAATGTATAATCCCGCATGACTGATACAGCACAAGCGCCACAGGCGCGAGAAAGTCTGTCCGACGTACCGCGCCCGTGCGAGGAGAATAGGTGACGTCAACGAGGAATCTACCCGTGCAAGAATGCGCCGACCCCGCCGGCGGTGTTCGACGCTCGGCTGAGAAGGGCGCACAAAATTTTATTAGAGCGATAGCTCTATCACTCAAGGTAGAAGCTCAGAAAACGCCTGATTCCGTAAATCTGACCTTCAAGCTCAGCCAAGGTCAAACTGGGACCTAGCCTGCCTCCACCGGCGGCAGCTGCGCAGGCGCCCATATCTTGAAAGCGTCGGGGGTGGTGGGGGACCGGCGGTTTACGGAGGGCGCGTTAGCGGGTTGGCTGTGAGTCGGGGCTTCCATCATTCGGCTCGCGGAAGCAGTGCCGTGGCCTTGAAGTCAACACATCGCCGCTGGATGCACCCCTGCCGAGACATTCCACGAACGGACCAGATGCCCCAGAGTGCGTGGAAGTGTTTTCTTTGGGGGACTGCGTCTCGCGATGTTGTCAAACAAGAGACTCATTGCACGGCAAAGGTTTTCAGGCAACGGCCTTGACATAGCGGAATTCCGGATAATGTCACCCTGGAGCCCCGTTGTGTGCACACTGTGCGCGCCGCAGTGTGATTTGCGCCATAGTGTGCAGTGTGATTGGACGAACTATGCGGTGAGAGTGATGATATTGGGGATGCTTTTAGGTACGAGCAGGGCGGTTGGACACAGATTCGGCGTTGATTCGGCTAAGAGAAAGAAGCCTAAATTGTACGATCACTGCAACTCTTGACTCGTAGTCTTATGATGTCTGCGTAAATAGTTTCCTTCTATCGCTACCCTATTACATGTTTAATAAACAGTTAACCCCTTGCAATCAGCGTCACTCCTTACCTACTGTAATGGGACTTCGCAACATCCACAACCCCTTCAAGTTGCCCTCACCAGCATCGAGGTGAATATCAACTCGTGCTATTGATTGATTCCAAACTGAAAATAACAAGGAAGGCTCACCGTATGTCTTCTTGGAAGCGGCTGTGTCCTCCAGGATCTCCATGTATAGCTATCGAGATCCGCGTTGCCTCACCCGGTCGCTATGGTTGCTGCTACTCCCGGTGTTGCTTTTGTAGCCAGATCTAGCCGGGCCAACAAAACAAAAGTGTCACGCATCCGTCTCTTGCGGTTTTCACACGTATCGTTTTTCTCTCAGCTCATACACAAATAGGCTGACCCATTTATAAACTATGTACCAAATGAAAGCGCGGTTGTATATCCGGAGTATTAAACAAACCAGCACTAATACAGAAATCAATGCATTGCCCTGAAGACCTGCAACAAGCGATCCCCACGCTCTGCCAGTGTGCTCGAGGGTGCCTGACGTAAAGCAGCTTACAGTGAAACGACGCGTCGACACTACTAGCGTATGTCACATTATTCGCGAAGCTACTGTGTTATAGTAATCGTGACGTCAAGGACAAAGGTAGCGTTTCTGAACGCTCTCGACGGTCTGATACGACGGAGATGGTAAAACTAAGTAAATGTGAGTAACATTTTTGCAAAAATAAATGTGCTTTAAGTGAACTTTATATTAGAAACACGAGATTTAATTACACATTATACAAACAATCAGCGAAGCGGGGTAAATATTAATGAAATTTCTCTGCAGGTCAACGAAACGCAATTTATTCAAAATATTACAAGAACACCAAATTTGGTATACTTGACAGGCGACAGCGCAGCATTTAAAAAAAATAATATCGTGCGATCGTCGGCACTGCTAACACGGCGCGAACCGGCGAAATCGCCGAGAGTTGGCTTGTGAATAAACATCAGTCGGAACGTCGGCCGCTCGTAGGGGTGACTGATCGCTAGCCGTGCTTTATACGCGGGCGAGAATTCTTGTCGATCTCGCCGGTTGGCGCCATCATCACGCGCTGAGAATTGCTGACAGTCGCGCGATATTTAAAAAATTACGAAGCTGTACACGTCAAGTTTAAACAAAAAATGAGCGAGAGAGAGCTAGGGATTGCGAACGAAAACAGACAGAACAATTTAATAAGTAGGGGTAATAGTCTGTAAGACTATCCGCAAGTGGCTCGCTCAGGGTAAAAACAAAGCACGAAACAATCCTCAGTGAAACAAAGCTGACACCAGCAATGTTAAACCAAAAATGGTAAAACTTCTAAAATCACGAAAAGTCTAGACCGTCATGCGCGTAAAGTCCCCGAAGAAGAAACGAACGAAATAAAAGTAGTACAAGCTTGCCTGCAAAGCAGAGTCAGAGCGAGTCCAGACGAGGGGAGTCTCATATCCCTTTTCAATATTGATGGGCGGCGTGGAACCCTCCGGAGACCCCCCTGACTTTAAGCACTGTGCTTAAGAGAAACATCTTTGCGAACTTTGGAATCTCTAAGTGCTTGGATAGCGAAGTAGCTGCTATGGCGCATCGAGAACAGCCACTGTGCTAAGTTTAACTGTTGTTTCAAGGAAGCGCACATTTTTGCGAAAACAGAAAGAAGAGTGTGGAAATTCTAGCCACATAATGTTTAGGTTTCTTTCGTTATCTGCACTGCTACCTAATTATTATGTTGAACTTGTTTTCTTCTATATGCTAAAAAACAAAGCCTGTTATATAGTTCAGGCTTATGGGAGTTGAAAAAGTTCTCTTCTCCTGACGCAGTGTTTAGGGAGTACGAAAGTGATTTAGTAGAGGTTAGAAATCGTTTTGGGAGTTATTGGGAGCTTTGAGACTTATTTAGTGGAGTGTAGGAGAGTTTTTGGGCGTACTAGAGTTTTTTAGTTGAGTTTAGTTTTAGGGAGTACGAGAGTTATTTAGTGAAGTTTACGAGAGTTTTTGAGAGTACCAAAGTTATATAGTAGAATTTTGGAGAGTTCGAGAGTTATTTAGCGGACGGTTAAAAGAGTTTTGCGAGTACGAACGTTATTTAGTGGAGTTTTATGATAGTTTTGGGGAGTCCGTTTCTCGTTCCCAAAGTTTTACCTGTCACCATGGAACGGCAGATATTAACCAGTGTTGAGGTATAAGACATAACATTTACGAGACGTGCAAATTTGTCTCAGCACGACTTTTTGGGCCACTTGGTTGGACATTCTTTTGATCAGATTAACCAGCTTTATCCCACAAAGAAACTTGTTGTCGACGTGTGAATGTAGGTCTCCTTGCCTCTGCCATGCGAGTCTTAGGATACAATGCACCCTATCTCGTTGCTCTCTCGGTTTTAGCAGTGATTTAAGTGTTCCGACTAATATATGCCGATCTGTTCACAATAAAAATTCAGATGTTTCAACCGTAAAATGCGTGTCTCTGTGCCATCCTGAGTTCTCGTCTGGGCGAATTGCAACCCAAAGAGAGTACTAATGTTATCTAGCGGTAACTA